>NC_040197.1:600000-836807 GCF_003290485.1 Malassezia restricta
TCCGTGGGCAACGCACTCTGAGAAGAGGTGTGTGCAGGCGCCTTCTCCGTAGGCCGTTTATAAGAGCCCTTCGTAGCGTCTTGCGGTACGCTCTTCTCGCCCTTGGATCGTTCGAAGCGAGTCGGCTCTTCGTGCCTCTCGGCCTCCTTCCTCTCCAAGAGACGCCGCGATCGAAAGCGCGGCACATCTTCTAGGGGCAAAAAGCCCGGGCGCACCCGTCGCTCTTTGCGTATGGATCCATCCGCACGTACGCTCGCGGGAATGACACAGTCCCCTGTCTGGGCATCCTGCACCAGACCCGACGGACGAGCCGTCATCATATGTGGAGGAAATCCAGCTATGTGGTCGTGACAGACGCTGTGTATGTGTGGCTATACAACTAGCGATTTTGGCGACCCTTAGGCCTGCTCGGCAGCGAGCTTGCGGGCAGCAGCGCCACGAGGAGCGCGCGTGCGGGGCACGCGCTGCTTACGTACCTGCGAGTTGACGATGGCCGTAGCGCGAGCCACAGCGTCTGGACGTTAGCACTGTTGTAGCACGGGCACACGAGATGGGAGCATCGGTGCACAGCTCCCTACGAGCAGCCATGCATTCATGTTGCATCGCAAATACGCCCGATCCATCATACGGTGTCAGGGGGGTTCTAGCGCAATGCATGCCCTCTCGCGTGCCTGTATACGTACCCTTGCGCAGGTCAGCACGGTAGCCGTGCTTGGCGGCCACGTTGGCCACGGCGCCAGCGACGCGGCGAGAGCCACCCTTGCTGTGGATGTTAGTTTATCAAGCGCACACGTACATCGTCGTCGAGGCGCGGGCGCCACGGATAGCGCGGGGCGACGTCTTTTGCTTGCGCGTCGTCACAATGACGCCACGGTTCTCAGCGGGCACAATGCCGACAGACTTGTCGTTCACAAGACCCGAGTGCTTGTAGCTGTGGAAAGCGGCGAGGTTACCCGGCTCGCGCGAGAACACGCGGCCTAGGCCCTTTTGCTTCACAAGGAAGCTGTTCGACTTGCGGACAAGAAGCCAATGGAGATCCTGCGTCGACATACTCGTGGTGGTAGGGGTCAGTCGGGGGTAGCAAACGATGCCCCTGGGTCTTTTCAGAACTGTATTTGTCACGTGCTGTCCCACGTGGACGTGGACTGTGCGCCGCGGCCCACTCCACCCACCGCGCGTCCTCCGACGGCAGTGATCATGGCCGGTGAGACCGCCTCCGACACGAGAGGCATTCCCACGGCGCCGTTTGTGGTACGTGCCCACAAGCTTACGGCAGCATGATGTGGCTGAATTTGTGGGCGGTGCGGACAAGGATGTAGGGCCGACGCTCCAACAGTTCCAGGAAGCCCTATCGTACGTGCATGCTACTTACGTCAGTAAATACAAGTTTATGGAGCTCAGTACGGCGCAGCGCCGCAAAGTGCTCGAGCAAAAAATTCCCGATATCACAAAAACGCTGCAGATGGTCGAGTTTCTCAAGACACGAAAGGGCTGTCCTGAGCCGACAGAGACGACGTGTGAGCTGAATGATACCTTGCTATGCCGCGCTACGCTCGATCCTATCGATAAAGTGCACCTATGGCTCGGCGCGAATGTCATGCTGTCGTACGATATCGATGAGGCGATCGACATGCTCCGTGACAAGCTCGAGACGGCGAAAAGGAGCATGGATATAGCGAACGACGACCTGGGCTTCCTTCGTGATCAGATTACCACGATGGAAGTGAACACGGCTCGCGTACATAACTGGGACGTCAAGCGGCGTCGCGAGCAAAGACAGACCTAAGGGCGCATAGGTTCGTATGTGGAGTTTATTTCTTCCTTCCATGTGGTGGCGATCGACGGTGCGGTTCGTCGGCCTTGGGGCGCGGCCCATGTCCTCGACACCGCGATGGTGTGCCGAGGCACGGCGCGATGTCCGCGCGCGATCTGTGCCGAGTGCAAAGAACTGGTATCGGCCACAGGTGAGGCATGCTCCGCCGAAAAAGGAGGCGCGCCCCCAAGGCGGCAGCGCTCCACCTACTCAGAGGAAGGTATCCCCACCGAAGCAGGTGACGCCGCTCGTATCCCTTCCAACCATTGTGTCAGTGCATGACCTTGCGCGCATTTTGCGAGTGCATATGCGAAAGCTCCAGTTTCGGATGGAGCAGATTGGATTTGACGACACACGCCCAGACCGGCTCTTGAAACTCGAGGACGCCGAGCTCATTGCCGCCGAGTACAATATCATGGTCGCTACGAAGCAAGACTCGGAACTCGATATATACCCCCGCCCAGCGCCGACGCCGGAGGAGCGCGCCACGCTTCCGCTGCGGCCACCGGTCGTGACGATCATGGGCCATGTCGATCACGGTAAGACGACGCTGCTGGATACGCTGCGTTCGACGTCTGTGGCTGCCGGTGAGGCCGGTGGGATTACGCAGCACATTGGTGCGTTTAGTGTACCCGTCAAGCGCCCAGAAGGCGCGATATCCAGTGTCACATTCCTGGACACGCCGGGTCATGCGGCGTTTTCGACGATGCGCAGTCGCGGCTCATCCGTCACGGACATTGTCGTGATGGTCGTAGCGGCTGATGACAGTGTCATGCCGCAGACACGCGAAGTTATTTCGCTCGTGCGCGGCGATGATCGGCACGTCCCTCTTGTCGTCGCGATCACGAAAATGGACGCGCCGAAGGCCGATCCACAACGCGTGCGCTACGACTTGTGTGCCGAGGGTATTGACGTCGAAGACTTGGGCGGCGATGTGCCGTGTGTCGAGGTCAGTGCCAAGCAGGGCATCGGCCTGGATGCGCTCGACGAGACGCTGGCGGTCATGGCCGAAATGGCCGAGCTACGCGCCGAGACGAGCGGTATGGCTGAAGGACGCATTCTCGAGAGCCGCGTGGAAAAGGGCCGCGGCAACGTTGCCACGGTGTTGGTCCAGCGTGGCTCGCTCGCGTTGGGTGACGTGATTGTCTGCGGCACGACATGGGCCAAGGTGAAGCAGCTCATGCAGCCGGATGGGCGCGCGACAAAGCAGGTCCTGCCAGGCTATGCGGCGCAAGTCGCGGGGTGGCGTGAGTTGCCGAAGGCGGGCGACCAGTTTATCGGCGCGCCAGACGAGGCACGAGGCAAACGAGCCGTCGAGTACCGTCAGCGCATCGTGAAAGAGCAGGCGTTGTTACTGGATGCCGAGCAGATTGACGAGGGGCGGCGCCGTAAAGCCGAGGCTGACGCACAGCGTGAGCGTGCCGAGCAGCTGACGCGTCGCGAAATGCAGCGCCTCCAGCGTGCTGAGGAGGAAGGTACGATGCATGCGGAGGCCGTAGCGCAGGCCGTGCGAGCGCAGAACGTGACGGAACAAGAAGCGTCCGAGACGCGCGCTATTCTACCGCTGATTCTGAAGGCGGATGTGTCTGGCACAGCGGAGGCGCTGGCTCATACGCTCGCGCCCATAGGCAATGCGCGGGCGGGTGTCAAGATCGTGTCGCAAGGCGTGGGTGACCTGACAGAGAGTGATGTGAACGTGGCGCACGCGGTCGGTGCACACGTGATTGGGTTCCATGTCAAGGCATCCAAGGCGATTCAGACGCTCGCCGCGCGCATGCAGCCGCCTGTGGCGGTGCACTGCGACGATGTCATCTACCGCCTCATGGACCACGTCACCGATCAAGTGGCGCGGCTGTTGCCTCCACGTGACGAAATGCGCGTGGTCGGCGAGGCGCAGGTGGCTCAGCTCTTCCACATCAAGCAGGGCTCGCGCCGCCCGCCCAAGTGCGTGGCGGGGTGCCGCGTGACGAATGGTGTGATCAGTCGTGCCAGCGAGGTGCGTGTCCTGCGTGGCGATGACCGCCACGAGGTGTTCCGCGGCAAGCTCGATACGCTGCGCCAAGTGAAGAAGGATGTGGCTGAGATGCGCAAGGGCACCGAGTGCGGCATGTCGTTTGATGGCTTCGATGGCCTGCAGGTGGACGATCAGATCCAATGCTTTACCATGGTCCAAGTCCCTGCGAGCCTCCATAGCTCCACGTCGTAGGTGTTGTTCACGTGACGTGCATTTGTGCCGCTCACGGCGAGCGTGGCCAAGTTGGCACGCCATGACCACCAGTGGCAACGCGCTGCTGCTCAAAAAGCAGCTGGTGGAGCTGCGCAAGAACCCGGTCGATGGGTTCAGTGCGGGTCTGAAGGACGACAGCAATCTCTTCGAATGGGACATTATGATCATTGGCCCGAACGATACGCTGTATGAGGGCGGCTTTTTGCGTGCCGAGCTCAGCTTTCCGCAGGAATACCCCCTCTTGCCGCCCAAGCTGACATTCAAAACGCCTATGTGGCACCCGAATATCTACCAGGATGGGACGCTGTGTATCTCGATCCTGCATGAGCCTGGCACGGACGAGTACGGATACGAAGACGCCAGCGAGCGCTGGCTCCCAGTTCATACCGTCGAGTCGATCCTCGTGTCGGTCATCAGCCTGCTCAGCACCGACCCACCCAACACTGACTCGCCGGCCAATATCGATGCAGCCAAGCAGGTCCGCGAGGACCTCGTCGGCTACCGCCGCAAGGTCCGCCGCCTCGTACGCCAGTCGAGCGAAGAGGCGTTTGATTAGTGCTATGTGGTAGTATACAAGGATCGTGCCGTCGCAGGTGCGGCCATTGGTGGCTGTGCACCACCAGCGCCAGCGGGCAGGACCGACGTCGGCATACTGGGCATAACAGGCGTGCGCACCGCATCCACGGGTTGGTATACAACGGTGCCTGCCGGCGTCAACGTCGCAGACATCGTATTGGCAAAGCCGTACAGGCACCCCAGGTGCTTGGCATCATCGATCACACCCTCAAAGAAACGATCCCGCAAGCGGAAAAAGGTCGAGGCCGTCAGCAGGCTATCACTGCCGGCCTGGTGCTGTTGCCCCATCCGACTCACTTGCAGATCGTCAGCGAGGTCCTGCAGGCCGCCCTTGAGCGTCTTGCAGCTGCGCATCAAAAACTTTACATCATACACACACGGGAACCACAGGTGCAGCATTTCAAAAAACTCGGCCTCCGTCGCTGGCATCGACTGGCACGTCACCAGCTTCAGCAGATAGCCAAAATCGTAGCCCGAATGAAACGAGATCCAGCGCACATCCGGCAGCAGTACCAGCCCTGACGACACGAGCATTTCTCCAAGCCACTCCTGATCAATTCCAAAACGCAAGTGCCGCTCAAAGTCAATGCCCGCGGCCGTGAGTAGCTCGAGCGAGTCGGGCGCACACATGTCCTGCTGCACATCAAAGCGCAGGTTGAATTGCCAAGTGCACGTATCTGGCGGCAGATTGCCATGCTCATCACACACCGTCAACCCAACCTGAATCATCTTCAAGAGATCGACATTGCATCGCAGCGTCTGGTAGTGGTAGTCGGTCGACCCACGGAATTGGCCGATCGGACGCGCAACAATCCCTGGAAACTCGGTATCCATTGCCACGTATGGATACTTTCGTATCACCGCACGTATATGGCCCATCTCGGCCTCGAACGTATCGGCCCACACATCGCGAATGCGGCCCGACATGATCGCATGCACAAAACTCCCTTGCCAGACGCTGTCGACTGGCGAAAGTGGTTTGGTGTCACGTGATGTACGCGTCATTGTGGGTCGACGGTCGCAGCAGCGCTTGTCTGGACACCATGCCGCTGGAAGCGACGATGCTGGTGCTCGACAACTCCGAGTGGATGCGGAACGGTGACTATACACCGAGCCGCTGGGACTCTCAGTCAGATGCCGTCAATGTGCTCTTTGACGCCAAAACGAATGCGCACCCCGAAAACATGATCGGCGTCCTGACCATGGCCGGCAAGAGCCCTGCCGTGCTCGCCACGCTGACTCAGGACATCAGTAAGGTGTTTGCTGGTATCCACAGTAGTAAGCTATCTGGCCGCATTGGCCTCGCCACAGGCATCAATGTCGCGCAGCTGGCCCTCAAGCACCGCCAGAACAAGAACCAGCGCCAGCGCATCATTGCGTTCGTTGGATCGCCTGTGGCAGACTCGGAAGAGACGCTTGTGCAGCTCGCTAAAAAGCTGAAGAAAAACAATGTTGCCGTGGACATTATCAGCTTTGGCGAGCACGAACAAAACGGCGCCAAGCTCCACAAGTTGATTGAGACTGTGAACAGCCACGACAACAGCCACCTCGTCACTGTGCCTGCCGATGCGGGCCCCCTGTCAGATACCCTGCTTTCATCTCAGATCGTGCTGGATGGTGACGATGACCAGGCCGGTCCGTCAGGCTCGTCAGGACCAGCCAGCCGCTTCCAGTTTGGCGTCGATCCCAACGCCGACCCTGAATTGGCTCTAGCCTTGCGTCTGTCCCTTGAGGAAGAGCAGGCGCGACAACGGCAGACCCAAGAAAATGAAGGTGGCGCACAGGAGCAGCAGCCACCCACGGCCCCAGAAACACAGCATCCTGCGGAAGGCGCTACAGGATCACTCGTGCCCATCGATGCGCCGCCCCTAAGCGGAACCTCTGGCCTTGATACAGACATGGCACGCCAGGCTGACCACGACGACAAGTTACTCAAGCAAGCTCTGGCTCTATCACAACAGCTCGCGTCCAAAGAAGAGGAGGATGCTCCCATGGAGTCGAGTGAAGCCAGCTCGCAGCGCGCCACTGTGGCAGGTCTCCATGAAGGAGATCAAGACGAGGAAATGACTGAAGAAGAGGCCATTGCGCGTGCCATTGAGATGAGCATGATGGATTCACACAAGTCATAAATTAAATAGAACAGATATGAACTTTTCTCGAACACACAGGTCTATCGTGTAGCGTCTTTGTTGTTCTTATGTCCTTGGTATACAGATTCTATATAAAAAAAAAAAAAAACAGAAATGAGGATTTAATGTCATTCTTTAGGGTAATTCATATGTTCTGAATTTTCAGACAAATCTGACATGTCAGACTCGATATCGGATTGTGCACATTTGATGGAGTCATTGGAAGCTTCAATGTTAAGAAACCCCGAAAAGGTCATTTCCTGTTTTTCATATTCAGTTCCAACGTTGATACTAGATTGAGTAAGCAAGTCATAATGAAACGTACTTTGATGGCACCTCCATAGGGTCAATGTCTTTCACAAAGAGTGATTTGAATGTCACACATGGTTGCGAATTGTCTGTAAACGCATCGGAACTGAAACCGAACACTAAGTAGAACATGAATCCCGAGGCACAAAGTGCCCATGCCGAGAATAGTGACAAAATAAGATACCTTTTTCCTTGTGGTGTTTCAAAGAGGTCTGCCGTATATTTCCATACGTCGTCGAACCTCTGATGTACAATATTCCATGATTTGTAGGTAAACATAGGGGTATAAGCAAGTTCCAGCCCCAAGTTAGCGAGCAGGGTGGGGAAGGTCAGCATCAAGTCAATAATTGTGAACGAAATCATGCGAATGAATCTTTTCGTATTGAGACCGCATCTGCTTTGAGATACGACATGCTCGAAGTTCCTCTTTTGAACAATGAAATAGCCCAGCGCCATTAAGGAGCACAGAATGGATATAAAGCTTATTCCTAAAGGCAATCCATAATCGACAATAGCCGCGACTGGTGTGAAATAAATGGCGGGTTGACAGCCCTGCCCTTCGACAATATTGAAGCGATGGCCTTGGTTAATTAAAGTTAATAGTGCGTATGCAATAGGAGTAAATATCATCCATGCAAGGTCAATTAGGGCGCCATTACGTCTTTCGATCATAGTCCTTGGTTTGAATCGCATTGACGCAATTCTGCACAGTTTGATCGAGATGCACAATGCGGCGCAAGGGATGCCCATGGTTACCATGCTCATTATCTTGACAGCTAGTAATTAGTACATGCTTTATGCTTTTGAGCTTACATATGTCGCACCATCCTGGTGCTTTGTTGTCAGCGTCCTTGATCCATATAACGCGATTGATGAAATTATTCAAGTTTCCGAGAATAAGCCAGAACACCAGCATCAGCATAGATATGTTTTTTGCCCTCCAATGTGACGGGATTGGAAAAATTGCCAGGACCACGGAAATGACTTCAAACACTGGAAGCGCCACGTTGAGCATGACTTGCAGGTAAATGGAGCACTCGGGATTGTGAGTGCATCCTATATACAGTCTTCGTGCATTCTCGTATCAAATTAATGGTGCCAATATTGCAATATCGCTCAGATTCTTTGTTTCATGCTGGGCCAGCCTAGACTCATGTTGGACTATTTTCACGTGAATCGACCTGGTTCTTTGTCTTCAGTTAAGCTGTTTATTATCTATGCTTTGGGAATGCTGCAACAATGCATAGAGAAGCGATGATTCTGAAAGAAGACCTGTAATAGTTTAACTGCACAAAGAATTGCCACAAAGAATTATTGGACAAAGACTTTCTATGATCTTGCCCAGAATGAGCACACGGTTGTAGTGTTGCTCCACAAAGTGTACGAGACACTAGTCTTTGTCAACCACGAATCCGACATTGTTCCCTACCCCACGCAAACATGAATAGTCGTATCCAGCACCCGGCCATGCCGAAGCTATAAAAGAGACGTGAAAATGTAGGTAGTTCAGACACCACAACAATACACCCAACTCTAGAAATGAATTCGACCTTTAACCCCGCTCTTGACATCAAGGAATCGGCTGAGGTGAGCCTTAACACCTGTGCCAAGAATGAACAGCCTGAGGAGCCTGTTAACAACGAGTACCCTCTGGGCCCACCTGTTTGGGGTACTTACTGTGTCATTGCCTAAAGTGACTTACGCAATTAACGTCCTATGTGGATCCGCAAGCGATTTGATTGCACCATGGTTAGCATGCAGCCATGATAATGATAATCGATTGGTATGGGCAATTCATGAATTAGACATTTCTTAGATTATTTAGTTTACAATATCAAGCGCTTGAATAAATGCTGCGCTGGTTCGTGCTCACTGACGTTCAACAGCCTTGCGGCCCTTGGTAAGTGTACAGGCAAATATAAAGTCAATGTATGACCACCCATATTGGTTGTGTCCACAAGCTCAGGTTGTCAACTTGAGCATGCGAGCACATGGTCTTTGTACTTTTTTGATGTTGGCAAAACATATTGACCCTCTGCATCCATATGCCATGGTGCGGCAGGAAGAGAGGGCTTCGATAGTGCCGTAGTACTGATGCTGTCGAGTAAGTAATTGTGTCTTGGTGCTGCGAGACTATGTTTGGTGAGAAAAAGAAGACCTTCGGAAATAATGGGGCTGTTTTAGAGCTGAGTCAGCTGATTGCGAAAAAACGCCCCTTTCTTGCCTCGTGCTTTAGATCGCGCGCTGGAATGGTACGTGCTGCATCGCTGACCAAAGTCATCGCGCATCGAGCTACTTACGGCGGGTGGCTACCGCATGGATGGCCGGCGACCGCACGAGTTTCGATCTATGGAGCTGACCGTGTCGCCGCATGCGTCTGCTACGACGTCACTGGTGCCGACGACTGCGTCGGCATCCGTGCGACCTGATGGCTCGGCGAAAGTAACCCAAGGACTCACCAGTGTGACGGCATGTATATATGGTCCACGCGAGCCGTCGCGCATGGCGCGTACGCCGATCGTGCGTCCGAACCGTGCGAGCATCCACGCTGAGATTGCCATGGCGCCGTGGGGTGGCCAAGATTGGCGGCATCGCTCGCGTAACGACCGGCGCATTGTTGAATGGGCGAATGCCCTGCGCTCAACATTTGAGCCAGTGGTGCAGCTGCACCTGTATCCCCGTGCGCAGATCGACATGGTGCTGTATGTTCATCAGCAGGATGGAGGCGTGCTGCCTGCCATGATCCACGCGTGTACACTGGCACTGATGGATGCGGGTGTGGCCATGAGCGACTATGTAACAGCGATGACATGTGGCCTATACGGCTCGACGGCGCTACTGGACCTGAATGTGACGGAACAGATGGATCTGCCGTATGCAACCGTGGCTATTCTGCCGCGCACGGGCGGTGTGCCACTACTTCAGCTCGACACGCGTATGCACAAGGACCGCTTTGACACGATGATGCGAACGTGCGTCGAAGCGGCCGATGTGCTACAGAGCGAGTTGGACGCAGCCATCCGTGGCCGAACGGCGCAGCTGGTGGAGGCCGCCGTAGCGTCGCGACCGAGGCCCATGGATCGATAGATTCACGTGCATATTATCTCAGCGTGCTACGTGGCGTGGCCCCTGCGTGAGGGGGCGGGTAGATGTGGGGGGCGGGCACGGGATGGGTGGACCGAGACGGGGCACGTTGAGGCCTGTGATTTGCTCTAGTAGTGTGGCGAGGGACAGAAGTGTGTATAAAAGGGGCGGGCGGGTCAGTTTGGGTTTGTCCTCAACGCTTACGATATGGTGAACGTTGGTATTAACGGATTTGGTCGTATTGGCCGTATTGTGTTCCGCAACTCGCTGAACCACGCTGACACGGATGTGGTGGCTGTGAACGACCCGTTCATTGACCTTGACTACATGGTGTACATGCTCAAGTACGACTCGACGCACGGCCGCTTCGACGGTGAGGTGTCGGCTCGTGATGGCAAGCTGATTGTGAATGGCCGTGCCATCCACGTGTACGCTGAGAAGGACCCTAGCAACATCCCGTGGTCGGAGAGCGGTGCGCTCTACGTGATTGACTCGACGGGTGTGTTCAAGTCGATCGAGAAGGCCTCGGCTCACCTGAAGGGTGGTGCGCGCAAGGTCGTGGTGTCGGCTCCCTCGGAGGACGCGCCGATGTACGTGTGCGGTGTGAACCTGGACTCGTACAAGACGTCGGACAACATTGTGTCGAACGCCAGCTGCACGACCAACTGCCTGGCGCCGCTGGCCAAGGTGGTGCACGACAAGTTTGGCATCATTGAGGGTCTGATGTCGACGGTGCACGCCACGACGGCTACGCAGAAGACGGTCGATGGTCCCTCGGCCAAGGACTGGCGCGGTGGCCGCGCTGCTGGCGCCAACATCATCCCCTCGAGCACGGGTGCTGCTAAGGCTGTCGGCAAGGTGATTCCCAGCCTGAACGGCAAGCTCACGGGTATGGCGTTCCGTGTGCCTACGATCGACGTGTCGGTCGTGGACCTGACGGTGCGCATTGAGAAGGGCGCGTCGTACGACGAGATCAAGGCCGAGATCAAGCGTGCCTCGGAGAACGAGCTCAAGGGTATCCTCGGCTACACGGAGGACGATGTGGTGTCGCAGGACTTTGTGGGCGACAACCACAGCTCGATCTTTGATGCCAAGGCCGGTATCGCGCTTGGCCCCAACTTTGTCAAGCTCGTGTCGTGGTACGACAACGAGTGGGGCTACTCGCGCCGCTGCCTGGACCTCATCGCCTTCATGGCCAAGAAGGACGGTGCCAACTAAGTAGAGTACAACTATTCGATCACGAGCAACAAGTGGGGGTCAGGATGGCGGTGGACATGATCCATGGCTGTCGCAAGGTCGTCGTCGTCCAGCAGCATGACGCGATCGCCGTCCTCGTCGATGTGGTACATGCGGGCGTGCGGATCGAGGCGCATGTGACGGTGCACATGCGCGTGCAGCTCGCCGAACCTGACGGCTGACGGCAGGGCGACGTCGATGTGCTCGGTGCCGCGACGCACGTGGACCATGACGGACGGGGCACCCAGTGCCGGCGAGTGCGGTGCGGAACGCAGCCACGCACTGCCACTCGTAGCCGACGCGCCCGAGCCGCTGTTGTGCCGTGGGCTCGCTGAGGTGGGTGCCGTGGGCTCGCCGGACCTTCGCGACCCGGCCGTGCTGATGGAGGTGTGTCGTAGGGACGGCTCAGGCGCGGCGCCAAAGTAGGGATTCCACTCGCTTTTGGGCGAAACGGGCGCATTCGGCAGGGTGACGGGAGTTGGATGCCAGTCTGCGGGCGTCGCAGTGCCGAGGGGGGACATGAAGCTGCGCATCGCCATGCTGTCCGACGCCGTGCGCTGCATGGCCGTCATATCGAGGTGCATCGGCGGTGGGCCGCCACGGGCGGCGGCGAGGCCTCGATGTCGGGTGGGCGTGCGGCCGATGCGCATGGCTTCGAGCTCCTTTTCGAGGAATTCTGGATGCGCCTGTCCACTCACTGACGACGAGCGCATGGGCAGGGTGCAGGGCGACATGTGCGGTGGGTGCCCCAGCGACATTTGGCGCCACACCTTGTGGGGGGAGGGCGATATATCGTCGGGCACGTACATCTCGCGCGGGCTGTCGCATTCCGAGACGCTCGGCGTACGAATCGACAGACTGGAGGCCGTGCACGGAGCGCGGGATGACACGTCCGCTGGCAGATGCGGCGTCATAGGTGTCATGGCACTGCGTTGCCGAGCGGCGACCGTCTCACGGCGCTGTCGAATCTCGTCGAGCTGCCGCTGCAGCGTCGAGTGCCATATGCGCAGCTGCTCTTCGTTCTTGCACTTGAGGCAGAACGATTCGATATCGAGCTCGCCGTGCCACCAAACCTGGAGGATGTAGGCGTCGGCTTGGCGACCGAGGGCCTGGATGCCGACCATGTTGCTCAAAAAGATGCGGCCCTTGAGCTGGAGCGGCGCTGAGAGGCGCTCTTGACGGCGTGACGATTCCGAGACGCTGCCGCCGCGCGGACGCAGTCGTGTCGAGCTCTTTGAGCGGGTGCGACTCGGCATGGCATGGCTCGTGTCCTTGCAGCAGAGCAGGATATGTTCAAATAGGTATACACAGAACTCGCGCTCCGAGTCGCCCTTGGACACGATGAACGAGTCGCACAAGAGCAAGGGGCCAAAGGTCTGGAGCGAGTGGCCTTTCCAGTCTTCGACGCGCGATTCAAGATTCTGGACGAGCTGCTCGTTTTCTTGCGCACGGCGCGTCTCGTTCACGCGGTCGGTGATGCGCCGAATGATCGTGAGCGCATCGATCAGATCAGCGCGCTCCAGCTCCGGCGTATGCTTGAGCAGCTGCTCGAGGAGAAGGGGGTATTTACAGATACGCTGGACGGGCTTGATGAGGTACGTCGGCAGCTCGTACGTCGGCTCAAGGTATCGAGACTGGGCCGCGGGAATCTGCGCCAGCGCCGCGAGGGCACTGCGCTCGTCGTTGATGTGGTGCAGGGCATGTGCATAGTTCGCACAGAACAAATCGTACACGGAGAAGTCGTCTTCGAGTGCGCGGAAAATGCCGCTCAGGAGCTGCTTGTCCGCGGGTTTTTGGGCATTCTGCTCCAGACAGATAAGAAAGCGCCGCTGGGCGTCCACGAGCTGGTCCAGATTACCAAAGATGTGGTGCAATGTGTCCTGCGACACGAGATCATACTGCGAGAGCGCCGATGCATAGGCCTGCAGGATCTCGAGATCGCCGACGTACTTTCGCTCGGACTCGAGCAGCTCGCGGCTAACGAGTTCGCGCTGATCAGGCGGTGCCGTGCGTATGAACTGCTCGGGCGTATCGTACGGATGCGGCGTGTGAAGGTGCACGAGGCCGCGCTCTTCCAGCAGCGTGACGAGACGGTCGACGGTGCGCACGACGCGCACGAAGCCGTTCGTGTCGTTGAGATACAGCTGCGACACAGTAAAGGTATCGTCGGGATCCCATCCTAGACGCTCTTTGAGCGCGAGAATGAAGCGCATCACCAGAGCCTTGCACATGTTGGCATTGCTCAGGCGCAGCTCGGTCGTATACGAAATCAGCGGCCACCGCATGTAGGTGGCGTACACATTGAACAGCATGCAGAGCGGCTTTCCTAACCGGAAAAAGTGCCAGAGGTCCGAGACCGGATCAAAAGCATCTGTGCCAGGCCGCGCCCAAGTGCGTGGCAGCTCGTGCTCGAAGCCATACACGCACCCAAGGCGCTTGGCGAGCTGCGTGCATGTCTGGAACAGGCCCGAAGGCGGCGCCGAGGCGTGCCTGGGATAGGACATGGCCGGCGAGGGCGGCATCATCGGCACGGAAGACGCCGTCGCCGGACTTGTCCCTGGCGGTGCATCGGCTAGGCCGTGCATCGGATGCATCGCAACGACGACAAAAGCGTGGAGCCAGAGGGGGAAAAAACGCGCTGTAAGTGCTCCACGATGATTGGGCGCAGGTGGCTCGCAACTCCACGGCGGTCCTCGTGGACGACGTTCGCAGAGCGCCTTCGAATGATCACGTGCGCAGACACCGTGCGGCCCTGGTGCGTCGGTGCCACGGTGGCAGGTCGTGGCGGATTGTCCTCTGGATCCACCATGATCATGCCTGGTATTCGTGCATGGACCCTTGTGGCCCTCGCTACGCTCGGTGTATGGGCCAGCGAAGGTGCCGATGGCGCTGCTGACTCCAAGGTCGTAGTGCTGACGAAGGACTCGTTCCCTGCCTTTGTGAACGAGCAGGCGCTCTCGCTCGTCGAGTTCTACGCGCCGTGGTGCGGTCACTGCCAGGCTCTGGCACCGCAGTATGAAATCGCTGCCAAGGAGCTTGTGTCTGAGAACATCAAGCTTGCCAAGGTCGACTGCACGCAGGAAGAGGCTCTGTGTGGCGAGCAGGGCATCTCGGGCTTCCCGACGCTCAAGGTGTTCCGCCACGGATCGGCGACGCCGTACGCGGGCTCGCGCAAGTCGGAGGGCATCGTGAGCTACATGGTGAAGCAGAACATGCCTGCTGTGTCGGACGTTACGGCGGCCAATTTGGAAGACTTTACCGGCAAGGACAAGTTTGTCGTGGTGGCGTACCTGGACAAGGCTGACACCGAGTCGCACAGCGAGCTCAAGCGCTTTGCCGAAGAGGCGCGCGACATGTTCCTCGTCGGTGTGTCGACAGACAAGGAGCTGGCCAAGGCCCAGGGTGTCAAGGCGCCTGCGCTCGTGGCGTACCGCGCGTTTGACGACCCTCGTGTGACGCATCAGGCCCGGGGCAAGTCGCTCACGTCCGACGAGATCAAGTCGTTTGTGCAAGTCGAGTCGCTGCCGCTCGTGAGTGAGATTAGTGCCGACAACTTCTTGCAGTACGCGACGTCCGGTCTGCCGCTCGCCTACTACTTTGCCGACCCCGCCTCGTCGACGCTCGAGGACGAGGTGAAGAAGCTGGCCGACGTGGCCCGCGAGGTGCGCGGCAAGGTGAACCTGGTGTGGATTGATGCGACCAAGTACGGCTCGCACGGCAAGGCCCTGAACCTCAAGGGCGATGCATGGCCCGCGCTTGCGATCCAGGACATGGAGACGGGTGCCAAGTACCCGCTGAATGACCTTGGCAAGGACATTGCCGGCTCGGTGCGCTCGTTCCTGAGCAAGTATGTGGCTGGCAAGTTGACGCCAAGCCTCAAGAGTGCGCCTGTGCCGAAGCAGACGTCGGCGCTGATTGACGTCGTCACCGACGAGTTTGACAAGTGGGTGTTGGACGACAGTCGTGATGTGCTTCTCGAGCTCTACGCTCCGTGGTGCGGTCACTGCAAGCGTCTTGCGCCGACGTACGAAAAGCTCGCTGAGCTGTACGCGGCCGATGCGCAGGCCTCGAAGCAGGTGCGCATCGCCAAGATGGACGGCACTGAGAACGACCTGCCGCCGCACGCCGACATCCAGCTGACGGGCTTCCCGACCATCGTGCTCAAGCCCGCCGGCAAGCATGTGCGTGAGTTTATTGTGTACGACGGCGACCGCACGCTCGAGTCGCTCTCGGACTTTGTCGCGACGCAGGGCAAGAACAAGGCCAAGATTTCGGTGCCTGCACCTGAGCAGCCTGTTAAGCACGATGAGCTCTAATTAGATCTATAGACGGCAACGACGCCGGCGGAAGGTGCCTTGACGCCCTGCGGCATGCTCATCGAGAAGATGGCGCGCGACGTACGGATTGACGAGCAAGCGCTGTGGATCATAGGTCGCGACGGTGCGCAGCCAGTCGGGCAAGTGGGGGTAGAGCGTCAGCAGCTCGGGCCGATACGCTGTGTGTGTCTTGGCCCAGTGCGGTCGTCCGTCAAACTGGCGCATCAGCGCCTCGAAGCGGGCAAACAGGCGTCGGTACCGCACGGGCCATCGATACGGCCGGTACTGCACCAACCCAATGTAGCAGGTGCGGCGGCCATAGCTAGGACTCAGCCAGATCCCATCAGCATCGACAAAGCGCACCTCGATAGGGAAGTGGATGCGCTCGCCATCCGGGCGTGCATGCTCTTCCTGGAGCCATGCGCGAATGGCCACGAGCGCGGCGCCCGTGTACTCGAATGGCACAGCATACTCGGTTGTGTACTGCTCGCACAAGCAGTCAAAGTTGAATACGCGGGGCGCGTCGTCGACACGCACGCTGATGGCGGTGTCGGTGCGCACGGGGCGCAGCCCACCTGGTGTATCAAGCTCGTTGCGCGGCACGGGCGGTGCTCGTGCATGCGTGAGCGCAAATGCCGCGCGAGACACGGGTGCTGGCAGCGAGGCGTGGAAGCGCGAGGCAAAGAGGAGCGCCTTGATGAGGGGCGGTGCGATGAGCGAGGTCTGCGTCGGCGTGCGGCGCTCGTCGGTGCGGGAGGCGCGATCTACCGTGATCATGTGCGCATGGGGCGACCACAGGAAACGCACATGCTCCGCGGATGCCACGAGCGACTCGATGTGCGCCTGGACCGAGGCAACGTGCCAGGGGATGAGCGCAGGCGGCGCGGCACTCGCTGGCTCAAAGGGGTACACATGCGCGGGACCCTTGGACGTGGGCGCCTGCGCGAGGGTGGGCGGCGATGGCAGCGGCACGCCGTGAGCGAGCATCGTGCCGAGCCACGATGGATGCTCGATGAACGTGTCGTATGGCTCGACGGACAGCTGATCCGGTGCGCAAAGCAGTGATGCATCGTCGGGTGCGCCGAGCAGTTCGTCTTCCGGCACGTCCTCACACACCTGGCGGAGTCGGAAGGCTGGCTCTATCGCGAGTGTGACCGTGACGATGACGCCGGTCGCACCGAGGCCACAGAGCGAGGCATTGAACAAATCGGGGCGCTCGTCGCGATCGCAGTGCACGACCTGCGTACCGCTCGCGAGAGGGCAGACCACGTCGAGGGCGCGCACGTACGCGGACATGGCCGGGAAGTGGATGCCAGAGCCGTGGGAGGCGGTCGAGATGAGGCCGGCGATCGTCTGCTGGCTAATCGACCCGAGATTTGAGAAGCCGAAGCCGTGCTTTGCGAGCGACGCGGTCAGCGTCTCGATGTACGTGCCGGCTAAGACGCATACTTCGCGCTTGCGTGTGTCGAGGTGCACGATGCCGTGTAATTCATCCGTGCGTACGGTCCAGCCGAGGGAGAAGGGCAGGTCGGAGGGCGAGTGCCGACGACCGACGGCGCGGATCGGCATCGCATGCCGGCGGGCGAGTTCGACGATCGCCACGACATGCTCGATACTGCTCGGTGCGAATACGTGGCGCGTGACCTGAGAAAACGCGCCGTCGTCGGTCGACGCGTCATCGGTGGCAAAGGTGCGCGCCCAGTTCGTGAGGTGCGCGGACGGCGACGCGCTGTCCACACGCACGGGCTCGACAATAGCCTCGAGCACGGCATTCGACGAGGCTTGGGCAAACTCGGGCGGGGGGCGGTAGAAGCGCTGGGCCATGCCGCCCAGCGGATGCTGTCGTTCGTGGACAGCGACCTTCATGGTAAGAAGCAACCTCCACTATGTGGCTACAGGGCGTGGGGAAAGAGGTCGGGGGACTGTTGGTGCACGAACGTCGCGACGCGATCTACGCGCTCGCTCCAGTCGGTGAGGCGGCGTAGGAGTGCCTGCATCTGATCGGTATCGAGGACGCGGGGCTGGACCCATGTGATGCGCACGAGCTGGGCGACTTGGTCGATCGAGCCACGCACGAGGCCGAGACACAGGGCCTTCATGACGAGGTGCTCGACCTCGTCCACGGGTATGCGCGTCTCGGATGCTAGGGTAGTGAAAGGGAGCGTGCGGTCGTACATGGAGCGATGGAAGAGGCTCTCGATCAGGGCCATCAGGCAGAGTTTTTGGCGGAGGAAGGGGACGTGGGCCTGCAGCATCGGCTCGCTCGCGAGGCGGGGGAGCAGTGCCTCGAAGCGGCCCATGTCGCCGGCGTTGAAGGCGAAGAGCAGGTCGGCGAGCCACGCGTACTCGGAGCCTTGGAGCGACGCGAGAATGGGGTGCAGGAGCAGTTCGCCAAAGTTGTATATGGTATCGCCCAGCAGGGCCGAGATGCTCAGGTCGTGCGCACACTGCACCTGCTCGGCCTTGGACATCTCGGCATCAACGTGGATGCATGCGAGAAAGAGGAAATAGTTGCGGTAGTAGTCGGCATACTCGGCCTTGGCCTTGTGGTAGTTGCCGCACACGCGATAGAAGGACGCGTGCACGACCGGCTCGACGGCGTCGAACGAGTCTAGGAGCTTGGCGCAGCGATCCATGGCCGCGCGTGTGCCGGAGAGATCGCCGAGCAGGAGCTGGAAGTGGGCGGCCTCCATCGAGAGGAGGACGTGCGCGTCCTGCGTCTCGGGCTGGTCGGTCTCCGTCGCGAGGCGCTGCAGGAAAGCGAGCGCATCGGCGGCATGCTCGTACTGCCGCGACACAATGACGCCCATGCTGGCGAGCACGAGGTGATTGATATGCCGAGCGAATGTGCGGATAAAGTGTTCGTACAGATCAATGTGCCGCGGGCGCTCCTGCGACGCCGGGTGCCGCAGGAAGCTCTCGACTTGGAGGGTCAGCTGGTACCACAGGCGCTGATCGCGCAGCTCGCGGAACGACTCATAGTAGGCACGCAGTTCTTGCGGCACATGGTCGTCTGAGAGCACCGACGTGAGGTAGTCGCGGCCGTCCATCTCGTCGTCGTCGTCGTCACAGGGAAAAAAAGCGTCGTCATCGCCGCCGCCTCGCGTGGTTGTATTACGTAAGCACGTAGCGCCCGCGCTCGACGCGTGCGCCTGGCTGGCCGTGGCCGCCATGGCCGATTGGTGGCAGACTTGGCTCGAGCCGCCGGCGGCGCGGCGCGTCGGCTGGGTGGATGTGTCGCGCCCATCGCTGTGGATCTGTGTCGTGTCTATGTACGTGGGAGGTAGCTAACGCAGCCTCTTTAATCCGACGTTCTGGAACGTCGTAGCGCAGCATGGTATGTGACGTGCGACTGACCCGCAGAGTACCGCCACAAGACCATCACTCGCATCCTCGGCGGCCGCCGCTACCTGGGCTGCTATATGCTGGCGGCGACGATTTTCACGCTAGGCATCGTGCGGGACCACCTGTACCAGCTGGCGCTGCTCGAGCAGCCCGTGCATCCGACGCTCCTGCATCCGGCGGTGCGTGTCGCTGCGGTGCTGCTGTTCGCGGTCGGCACTGTGCTAGTCGTGTCATCGATGTGGGCGCTGGGCGTGACGGGCACGTACCTTGGCGACTACTTTGGTATTCTGATGGACGCCATGGTCACGGGCTTTCCGTTCAACGTACTGAGTGACCCGATGTACGTCGGCAGCACGCTCAACTTTGTGGCCGTCGCATTGTGGTTCGCGCGCCCTGCGGGCCTCGTGCTGAGTGCGCTCGTGTGGCTCACGTACCGCGTGGCCCTGTGCTTCGAGGGGCCCTTTACGGCCCGCATTTACCGCGAGGCTGCCGAGAAGAAGGCGGCGGCTGCGAAGAAGGCCGCTGAGCGAAAGGCGGCCGCGACACCTTCGCGAGCGCCCTACGCCACGCGGTCGCAGACGCGGAAGCGGGCGCTATAGCTGATCGATAGGCCCCGATCATCGGGGACGCACCTTGCTGACGTACCATGCGGTGGCGGCGCTGCCTGCTTCGTGGTCTGCGGGCCGTGGCGTGCGTGTGGTGCGTGTGCCTCGTGCTGCAGTGGTCGATGGCTGGCACGTACCACACGGCGCCGTGGCCGCGGCATGCACTCATGCTTACTGCGCATCCCGACGACGAGTGCATGTTTTTTGGGCCGATCATCCAGAGCCTCGTGCAGCACGGCGTCACGGTATCGGCGCTATGCCTGTCGGAGGGCAATGCCGAGGGGCTCGGGCGCGTGCGTGCGCATGAGCTGACGCGCAGCTACAGCGTGCTGGGCGTGCCGCGCGATCGCGTGACGTGCCTTGATGACGCGGCGCTGCAGGACGGCATGGACGTGTCGTGGAGTGCCGCGTACATTCGGCGCCTCCTGGCGCAGTATGTCGAGGACCACGCGGTGGATGTCGTCATTACGTTTGACGAGCGCGGCGTGTCGCTGCACCCGAATCATCGCGCGGTCTACGACGGTGCGCGGCTGTGGGCCGAGACGCATCCTCGGCGGCTGTGGACGCTGGATACGCTCACGTGGCGGACCAAGTTTGCGGGCCCTGTCAGTGCGGTGCTGCAGCGCTGGAGTGCGTCCGACTGGGTCGTACTGGCGTCGTGGCGTGCGTACGCGACGAGTCTGGCGGCCATGTGGCAGCACCGCACGCAGCTCGTGTGGTTCCGCTATCTGTACATGGCGTGTTCGTCGTACATGCAGGCCAATCGGCTGACTATGGTACAAGGTGGCTAGATGGCGAGGGCGCGTGCATCGCGCGTGTGGCAGCACAAAGAGCAGGCGGACCACGGCGGTGGCGGCGGCGGTGGCGGCGATGGTGCGAGAGGGGAGGCCGGGGTGCTGGCCTCGGGCGAGCTGGACGATGCGTCGTGCAGCGACAGGCCGGAGAAGACGGCGTCGACGGAAGCGTCTGGCGAGTCGGGGGTATCGAAGAAGTGGTATCGCCGCCACAGCTCCTCGTTCGAGGCCTGGAGACGCGGCACGGCGCGGATCCAGCGGCGCAAGTCGCTGACCGAGCACCGCGTCTCGGGCGAGAGGGTAAAGATGCGCCGGAGGATGGCGTGGACGGCGTCAGAGATGGGCAGGATCTTGGCGAGGAGGTCGGGGTCGCGGAGGTACTGGCGAAACGTGTCGTCCTGCCACGTCGCCTGCTTCCACGGATTTCGACCGCAGATGAGGTTGATGAGAATGATGCCCAGCGACCACACATCGTTCGCGGCGGTGCTGTACTCTGTGAGGCGCGTCGTGATGCCGCCCTGGCACTCGGGGCTCATGTAAAACGAGCTGCCGCACCCAAAGTCGGAGCTCATGCGGTCGCTCGTGGCGAGGCCAAAGTCGGCGACCTTGACGCGCCGGCCGCCGTCGCTGCACAAGATGTTTTCGGGCTTCAGGTCGCGGTGGTACACGCCCACTCGGTGAAAGTACTCGACGGCACTGAGGATCTGGTCAAACACGTCCTTGATGAGCGCGTCCATCTCAGCGCGGGCGCGGGTGTACGACGGGTGCTCGGGTATAGGTCGGCCATCGCTCGCGCGTGGATCGGCGACGTACGGCTCTGGCGGCAGATAGTAGCGCTGTTTCTCTGTGATCATCTCAAACAGGTCGCCGTCGGGGCAGTACTCGAGGACGACGTAGACGGACGCGTCCCCCGGGTGGTCGAGCACGCCGTGCAGTCGCACGACGTTGGGGTGATTCGACATCATGGTGTGCACGAAAATTTCACGCAGCTGGAACGCACGCTGCCGCTGATCCAGGCCGACCTTGTTCAGGCACTTGACGGCGTAGTACTGGGGGCGATGTACCCCGCGGGCCAGGTACACGACGCCGTACGCGCCGAGACCGAGCGTCGAGAGAAGCTCCAGTCGTCCATCGGCGATCAGTGTGCCCGGCCAATGTCGATGCGTAGTGGCGGCCATAGCAGCCTACGTAGCAGGACAGCCGAGTGAGGGTGTGGTGGTGCGTAGCACACCTCGTCGCCGGCGCCGCAGGGCGAGGCGCCCGCCACCGCCGAACGCTTTCGGCATCTGGGACGCAGTGCCTCGGCGCCCAAAAAAAAAAAAAATGGACGCATTCGTACAGGTGGAGGAACTGGGCCACCTTGCATGTGGCGTGTGTGATTGGTCCCCGCGCCGTAGCTCGGGCTTGTCATGAGGGCGACGGCGGGGGCCTCGTCCCCTGCTTACCTAAGCATGCCCCCCGTCCTCGCCCCCGGGGGGCGCCCTGTTTCGCGCCCATGCACCGCCTGTGGAATCGCGCCAAGCCGCCGCCGGCGCCGCAGGTCGTGCGAGACGACGATCACGTCTACCCGACGTACGGCGGCGAGGTGCCGGCGCTGACTGAGCGGCATGCGCGATCACGCCGCGAAGAGAGCGCGCCTTGGGACGACCGCCCGCGGCCGCGTTTCTCGTTTCTGCGGCGGCACGGCGAGGGGGAGGCGAGTGACGGCGGTCCGAGCCGCGCGCTGCTGCATGGTGTGCTTGCGACGCAGAAGCGTACGATGCGCGATACAGATGCAGTGGCGCAGGACGTCATGGCCTTTTGCTTCGCGCAGCCCTCGTACATGGACAGGGAGTATGCGTATGAGCTGCTGGAGATGGTGGATGCATCGGATGCGCATGCGAAGACGGCGATGGCGGTGCTTCGGCGCATTCTGACGTGCGGCGTGTGGATGGCGCAGTGCCGCGCGATGCGCGCGTGGGGCATGTGGACGATGCAGAGTCAGGGCGCGTGGGCGGCGCATGCGATGCAGGCCAAGTTCTTTGCTGCGGTAGAGGAGGTGTGGGACGCTGCGGTCCCGCCGCTGCGGCGCGACCTGTATCGTGTGCTGGCGGCGGTCGTGTACGAGGCGCCGCCGGACAAGTCGCAGCGCCTTGCGAAGCTGTGGGCGAGGATCCGGCCGGCAGGCCGGGCCGAGGCGGGTGAGCCGCTGGACGAGCCGCTGTTCCATGATGAGCCGCTGTTGCCGCGCTCGCTGCAGGCTGCGCCAGGCCAGCAGCGTCGCGGTATGCCGGCCGCAGCACAGCGCGACGACGAGCGCGCACCGATACCCCCTGAGGACAGGCAGCTCGAGTGTGTGGCGGCGCATACGTGTGCGGTGGTGCTAACAGATGCGCTGAGGACGGACGACCGCGATGACGCCCTGATCGAGGCGCTGTACGAGGACGCCGCGTCGCTGCAAGCGCAGTTGCAGTCGTACGCTCGAGACGATGCGAGCCAGGATGCGGTGCTACGTGCGTTGACGCACCTGAACGAGGCGCTGGCGCTGCATAACGACTATAAAGCTTCCCAGCACGATACCCGGCCTGGCACGCCTGAGAGTGAGCTGTCGGACGATGGGCCCGCGCAGCCGAGTGAAAAGGCGTTGGGCAAGCGGCGCGCGATCGACGAAGGCAAGCCGCCTCTTCCGCCCATTCCGCCGTCTATAGTTCGTTAGAAGGTGAAGCGGCGCTTGTCCTGACCGATGCGATCGAGCACGGACGGCGCTGGCGTGTCGGACGGAGCGTCGCTGTGAGCAGGTGCCTGCTGCTCGCGCTCCTTGCGTCGCTGTATAGCTTCTTGGACCATGCGTTCGATCGCCTGCATTTCGCGATCGTCGCGCGACTGTGCACCGGCCATGCGGGCGTGCCACTCGGCGTCCGTCTCGCGCTCGCGGCGCTCGATCTTCTCCGGATTCCAAGCCTCGAGTTTCTGGGGCTTGCCGTCAGGGCCTGGCGGCGGCACGCGCGACTTGGGCGTGCGGAAGTACAGCAGGCCGACGGCGGCCGTGCCGACCGTGACGGCCTGGAAGGCGACACGGTACCGCAGCGCACGCTGAAACAGTTTCTGGTTGCCGCGCCGGAGCTGAACGGTCGCGTACGTCAAAGCCGCTGCGGTCAGGACAGAGCCGATCGGTGTGAGCGGGTCCTCGCGCAGACGACGCCACAGTCGGTCGGCGCCCGTTTCGGTCGGATCCATGGTCGGTGGGGGCAAAAAGTGGAGGCTATGAAACGACTTGGTAGCGGCCGGCGAGGGTCAGGCGCTGCATCGGAGCGACGGCGAGCGGCGTGCCGGCCGCCTCGACGTGCACGTCCAGCGGGCTCATCGTGTAGGCGGGAAGGCGCCAGGATGCGTGCACGTCTTGCGGCGAGCCCTGTGTCGCGAGCGGGAAGCGCACGGCGCTTCGGCCTTCGAGCGCGTGCGCGTGCCAGGACAGGGTGTGCGTCGCGGGGTCCCAATCGCCGATAGGCTCGCTCATGACGCCGCCCGTGACGTGCGCGTCGCTCGGGAGCGATATGCGGAACGACACGTCCTGGAGCGCGGCTGTCACGGCGGGCGGCACGGCCGGGTTCGGGCGGTGCGTGACGAGGACCAAGCTTTGCTGGGCCTCGCACCGCCACTGCGTCTGGAGCAGTAGCGGGACGACCTGGTCGCCGTGATCGAGAGGGACTTCATACTCGAGGGCGCACATGTCGTCGCCGACATCGAGCTCGTAGACGTGCGGGGCCGTGCACGTCACGCCGGCGGCCGCGTGGATCTGAGCGCCGGCGTCGCCTGCCAGGCGGAGGACGGCGCGGACTGGCCGGGGCGCAGCGAGCCGCACTTCGCCGACGACGCGGACCTGATCGAGGAGGCCATGGCGCCACACGGCATGGATGCGTTCGTACACGCCGATGTCGATAGGGACGGGTGCAGGCGCCGCTTCGCGTTCTGGCACCGTAGGCGGCGCTGACTCGTGCCATGCCTCGGTCATGGGCGAGGTGAAGGGGCTGCCGATGATGGGCGAGACGATCGGGTGGTGCGCGTGCTCCGACACGTCGTACGAAGATGCACGGAACTCGCGGCGTCGGGACGACGAGGGACGCGCGTGTTGCCGGAGCTGCTCGCGGATGCGCGTCATTTCTGCGGCGTCGTCGGGGGGCAGGAAGCTGAGATGCGAGGCGCGAGGCGCAGAAGGCGGCGCCGAGGGTACCTCCTGGGGCATTGCTTGCGGCGGTGCGGGGGGTGCGGGCGGCAGCTCCTGGGATCGCGCGTGGGGCGCGGGCGGCGTCTCGATCGCCGTGGGCGCAGGTGGCGGCATAGGACGCGCCTCGCGAGGGCCTACCTGGGGCGGCGTCTCGATCGCCGCGGGCGCGGCTTGCGAGCGGTGCGAGGCGTCCATGTACTCGGACGGCAGCGCAATGCCGTGGGGCGCATGCTGTACGCCGACGAAGCGGGCCATGTCCGCGCGCGGATCGAAAGCCTTGGCCGCCTGCGCCGTCGTGCGGGCCATGTCATACAGGCCGCGCGCCAGCTCGCTCTGGTCCTTCGCGAGGTGGATCGCAGCGTCACGCAGCATCGTCAGGCGCTCCAAGTCGGCGGCCTCGTACGCCTGCAGGGCGATAGGCGCGCGGCTCTGCCATGCTGCCTGGGCGCGGCGCAGGGCCTCCTGGGTGGCGTCGAGCTTGGACTGCGCCGCCGGCGTGCGTTTCTGCTCGACCTTGCGCTGGTCCTTCGCGAGGTGCGACTCGAGGGACTGGAGCTCGCGGATCGATGGCGCCATGCCTTCGTCGTGCCGCGCGAGTGCCGACCATGCGCCGTGGGCGGGCGCCGTGTGCAGCATGTCGTGCTGCCGCTGGAGCTGGCGTGCGAACACGGTGTGCAGCTGTGCGAGCTGGCCGAACTGATCGACGAGGCACGCGTACACGGGCCTATACTCGATGGGTATGTGAGCGGGATCGCCGAAGCGCTTCGCCGCCTTTTGCAGGTGCTTGATGTAGGCCTCTTCCGCCTCGCACTGTGCGGCCATAAAGTCGGCGAGGTGGTCGTGGAAGACGCGCGCATGGCGCAGGCGCTGCTGCAGCGCGACGAAGCCTGAGCGCGGGTCCTTGTGCGCGAGCGCGGGCACGTAGCCTACGCCACGCTCACGGACGTCGGTCATGGCACGCGGGAAAAAAAAAAAAGGCGGGGCAGCGGAGGGCTCGGTTCGCCTCCATCCACGATGGCCGACTTTATCAAGCTGTCCATCTTTGGGACCGTGTTTGAGATCACGACGCGGTATGAGAACTTGCAGCCTGTGGGCATGGGGGCCTTTGGCCTCGTGTGCAGTGGGCACGACAAGCTCACCGACACGTCTGTGGCGATCAAAAAGGTCATGAAGCCGTTCAGCACGCCGGTGCTGGCGAAGCGCACGTATCGCGAGCTCAAGCTGCTGAAGCACATTCGGCACGAGAATATCATCTGCCTGAGCGACATCTTCATCTCGCCGCTCGAGGATCTGTACTTTGTGACGGAGCTGCTCGGCACGGATCTGCACCGCCTGCTCACGAGCCGCCCGCTGGAGAAGCAGTTTGTGCAGTACTTTTTGTACCAGATCCTGCGCGGGCTCAAGTACGTGCACTCGGCGGGCGTCGTGCACCGCGACCTGAAGCCGAGCAACATTCTGATCAACGAAAACTGCGACTTGAAGATCTGCGACTTTGGCCTCGCGCGTGTGCAGGACCCGCAGATGACCGGATACGTGTCGACGCGCTACTACCGCGCGCCGGAGATCATGCTCACCTGGCAAAAATACGACGTGGCCGTCGACGTCTGGAGCGCCGGCTGTATCTTCTCCGAGATGCTCGAGGGCAAGCCGCTGTTCCCCGGCAAGGACCACGTCCACCAGTTCTCGATCATCACCGAGCTGCTCGGCACGCCGCCCGAGGAGGTCATCAACACGATCTGCAGCGAAAACACGCTGCGCTTCGTGCAGTCGCTCCCGAAGCGCGAGCGCGTGCCGTTCACGCAGCGCTTCCCCCACACGGACCCCGAGGCCCTCGACCTGCTCGAGCGCATGCTCGTGTTTGACGTGAACACGCGCATCACCGCCGGCGACGCGCTCACGCACCCGTACCTGCAGCCGTACCACAACCCCGACGACGAGCCCGTCGCGGACGAGGTCTTCGACTGGAGCTTCAACGACGCCGACCTGCCGATCGACACGTGGAAGGTCATGATGTACTCCGAGATCCTCGACTTTCACAATATCGAAGACGCGCCGTCCGACGCCGCACCAGCGCAGGCATCCGGCGCCGCGCCCGCCCTGCCCGAGGCCGATCCGACCCAGCAGGCCGAGGCACAGCAGGCCCACGATGCCCAGTTTGCCGACCTGGCCCCCTAACTTGCCTCCACACCACATCATCATGGCCGGGCGCCGGGCGCTTGGGTGGCTCGTGGCGTGGCTGATCGGAGGCGCTTACGCGGCCTCTTCCTCCCATCATAGCAGCAGCCATACGGCGTATAGATTGCCTACGTCGGCCAAGACACCCTATGTGCCGCTGCCCAAGCACTCGACGAACTCCAACATCAGCGCGAGCACAGGCCTGGCCTCGCCAGCCCCGGTGAGCAGCACGATACCCAAGCCCGACCATCCCTACCTGCTGCAGGATGCCACGCCGATCCGCAGCGAAGTCAAGCTGGACGCCACGGATGGCGTGTTCTTCCAATTCGTGGCCAAGCCCGAGACGAAGCTGTGGCTCTCGCTCTCGCTGTGCAGTGGCCCCGGCATTGAGGCGTACAACACGAGCGACAGCGACTTGCTCAAGCAGCTAGACATGTCACCGAGCGAGGCACGCGAGGCGACGCTCGTGGCCATGTACGTCGCGACGGATGGGCGCACAAAGAACCCCGGGCCCGACTCGGGCATCGACTCGTCTCACACAGGCCACGCGCTCGGTGGATGGTGCGAGGTCGTCGTCGAGAGCGGCTCCAGCGGCACGACGTTCATTGGCATCTGGCCGCCGAAGGATACGCGTGGACAGACCGGCACGTACACGATGCAGCTGATTGCGTCGACGGTCGGCTCGCTCGAGAGCGTCGCTACCACGCCGGGCCTGTTTTTCGACGACACGGATCGCCGCAATGCGCTCCTCACGTCGTTCAACTACACATCGCCGGCGCCAAACATCAGCCTCATTGTGCTGCCGACCGTCGGCCCGAACTCGCTCTCGTCCATCAACTACTTCAACTCGTCCTTCTGCCGCATCTTTGATCTATGGGAGCACATGGGCATGCGTGGCATCCAGCCCTTCATGAACAGCAGCGAGACGAGCCGCAACACGCAGCCGCGGTTCACACGCGGGCCTGACAACCAGCCTCAGTCGATCCCGCGGCCGAACTGGAATGGGTCGGTCGGCCAGGCGCCCCCCGGCGCGGCGATCGTCGAGGACGTGGCCATGCTCGAGACGGTGCACAAGCTCAAGGCCAACAGCACGGCATGGCTGCAGCAAGTGCGCAAGCAGTTCTATGTGCAGGACCTCGAGCCGGGCTCGAACTACACCGCGTACCTCGTCGCATCCGAGCACGTCGGCGCGCATGTGCGGCACACGCTGTATCCGTCGGTCAAGTTTGTGACGAAGCGCACGCGCAACTGCCGCCTGCTGTACAATGTGGACTTTTGCCCCGAGCTCGCGTACGCCGTGCCGTACAATCCCGAGCAGTCGCAGGAGCACGTACTGCGCGTGCTGCACGACATGATCTCGGCCAACTACGGCAACTTTTCCGCGACGCTCAGCACGTTTCCGTGTGAATCGACCAAGTTTGGCGTGTACTCGAGCGTCGCGACGTGCGATGACTGCCGCCGCGCGTACCAAAACTGGCTGTGCGCCGTAGCGATTCCACGATGCACGGACCTCGTCGATCCGTCGAAGAGCGCGGCGAGCCAGAACGGCAGCGAGCTGCAGGGTCTGCCGATGCCGCCCAATACGAACATGTACCCGTACATTGTCAATCGCGTCGGGCCGATGAGAAGTCGGCAGTCGTACATTGACGAGCTGTTTGCGCCGGGCGACTATGGCGAGATTTTGCCGTGCCTGCTGACGTGCGAAATGGTCACGCGGTCGTGTCCGCCGACGATCCGGTGGCAGTGCCCGCTGTGGACCGTCACGGCGCAGCGCGACTATGGCACGTTTGCCGATGCGGACAGCACGGGCTTTGGCGTCGGTGAGAATGGCGGCGCGGGTCCGGACCATATGCGCTTCGGCGGCGCGTACTCGACGTATGTCGCGCAGGATGCGTTTGGACATGTGTTCTGCAATTCGATGCAGGTCGATCGCCTGTTCCGCGAGTCGAGTAGCGGCGCCCACAGGCGCGCCGTGCCGCTTGAGGCGTGGGTCGTGCTGCTGGGCGTCGGTATGTACATGTGGATTAGCGCTGCACTTGGGTGATGACCCACGTATGTCCGTCGGGATCGATGATGCGGCATTCGCGCGTGCCCCACGGCATAGTTTGGGGCCGAGTGACGATGCGCGCCTCGCCGAACGTGTGCGCGGGAAAGTAGCCGTGCGAGGGCGCGACGGCCACTTCGAGCTTGTGCGCGGCGTCGTCAAAGAACGCATCGACGTCGCTGACCAGCAGCCACAGCATCTGGGGATGGATGTGCGTATGTGCGACTGGCACACGCAGCTGGACATGCACGCCGGGCGTCGCGGGGCTGAGGGACGAGGGCCTGCCTGGCGGCCCGCGAAAGAGGCTCGCTTGGTCGGGGCCTTGTCGTCCGTACGTCACGAAGCCCAGCACGATGGTATAGAAGGATACAGACACGGCGATGGACGCGACACGGAGGCACGGTATCACTTGGAGCGCTGCGACGGGCGCCGACGTGCCGGCGCTGGGCGCGCGGCTGCGCACGCCTGGCGGCAGGACGCGATGCACGAGGGACATGTTGGTCGAGCGCGGACGTCCATCTTCGGGCGCATGGAGTTGAAATGCCGGGAGCGGCCAGAGGGACAGCCCGACGCGCCGGCGCGCCGACAGGGGCGCAGCGTCGGGTGGCGGTGGCATCCCACGAAGACTGGGAGCCACGTGGGTTGCGTTCCTGCCCCATGCTGGACCGGGCGTTTTGGGCGGCGGCGTACTATCGGCCGCTGGGCGAGACGCTGGCAGCATGGGAAGCGAGTGTGCGGGTGTCGGAGCGGTTCGCGTACGTGATGGAGCACTGGTGGGCGGTGCTGCAGGACGGTTTGCAAGACACGTCGGGGCGACCGCAGTGTCTTGCGCCGTACGACGAGAGCGACTGGTTTGTGCAGCGCCTGATTCTGCTGTACGTGTGCCATGTGCCGTATGTGAGGCAGGGTGCGCCGGAGGATGCGCAGCCGTTCTTGCCGCTCTTGCGGAAGTATGCGGCGGGCGCGGTGGATGCGTGGATGGAGCGCCACACGGACACGTCGAGGCTGGCGTGGCACAGCACGCTGCAAAGCCTCCTGGATCCGCAGAAGCACGGTGAGCTGTGCAAAAGCTGTCCGCACCTATGGGTGCCTGGCCTGACGTTGTTCAGCTATGTGGACGCCGACGATGTGACGTTGTACGAGGCGGACGTGGCGCTGCGGTGCCTGACGCAGCCGGGTCCGCTGAGTGTGCATCAGAACCAGTGGGTGTATGACTATGTGCGCACGGTGCCGGCGCACCTGGCCGTGTACTTTGCGATGCGCGACGGCGGCCCGTGCCAGCCCGGGCACGTTGCGCGTGTGGCGGTGCTGAATACGCGCACGGCGTACGAATGGATGTTGCTCTCGATGCGTGTCGAGTCGCACGTGATCTTGACGCTGCTGGATGTGTGGGGCGACGCGCTGGCGAGTATGCCGCCGGCGCGCGTGGCGAGTGTGCTGGTGCGCCTGATGGATGTGGACGAGATGATGCAGGCGGACCTGTCGCCGACGTGTGCGCTCGTGCGCGCTGGATGGCTCGTGCAGTATTTCTGCATGCCGAAGTTTGTCAGCTTGGCGGCCACGCGCGTCGAGTACGGCTCGCTCACCGAGTCGGACGTCATGTTCCTGTGCGGCTTTGCGCAGAAGCTCGTGGAAGACGGCCGCCTGACGCTGCGCGCGCTCACGGAGGCCGACGTGCGCTTCACGAGCGGCTCGCCGAAGCAGTGTGCGGCTACGCGCAGGGGCCTCCATCTCCTGATCCAGGCCAACCTCGAGACCGTGCACATTCTGCTCAACATGGTCGCCGTGCGCCAGTCGCGCCACACGTACGGCGCCGCGTTGTACCGCGCCCTCACCGAGGGAGCGCGCCGCGCGGACGCCGCTACAGAGTCACGTGCCTGATCGGAGCGGCGCGCCTTGTCGTCGTCATGCCGCGAGCAGCGTCGGGGCTGCTGGCCCTGCAGATCGGGGCGCGGCTCGGGACGTTTGTGCTGAACCAGGTGCTGGTGCGCACGGCGTCGCCGGCCGTATTTGGTGCGGCGAATGTGCAGCTGGAGCTGGTGCTGAGCACGGTGCTGGCGCTCTCGCGCGAGGGCACGCGAGCGCTGATGCTGCGGCGCCAGGACGCGCTGCGACGTGGCGATCCGATGCTGCACAACCTGGCGCTCGTGCCGGTGTGGATCGGCAGTGTGCTGTCGGTCGTGGTCGGGTGGGCGTATGTCACGTACCTGGCGCCCGCGGCGCTGTGGGCGCAGAGCGGTGTGGCCGTGCCCGTGTCTGTCGCGCTGTACGGCCTCGGCGCGTGGCTGGAGCTGTGGGCCGAGCCGCTGCACACGTGTGCGCTTGGGCTGGATGCGTACGTCTCGATCCGCGTCGCAATGGAGGCTGGCGGCCTCGCGGCGAAGGCCGTCGTGACCGCTGTCCTTCTCCAGCCTGCGTGCCTGGCGGCGATGCAGCGCTGCGTGGCTGCGTACGTGGCGCTCTCGTCCGAGGCCTGTGCGTTGCTGGCGTTTGCGTGGGGCCGTGTGGCGTACGGCGCGATGGTGCTGCTGGTCGGGGCCGTGTGCCTGCGTGGTCATGCGCGGCGGTGGTGGTGGCCGACGAGCGCCGCGGCCGTGTGGGGCGACGCGCCGACGCGCGCGTTTCTGCGCGTCACGACGGGGCAGGCGGCGCTCAAGCTCGTGCTGACGGAAGGCGAAAAGCTCGCGGCTGCGCGGCTGACGACGCTCGACGAGCAGGGCGCGTATGCGCTCGCGAGCAACTACGGCTCGCTCGTCGCACGTATGCTGTTCCAGCCGCTGGAGGAGAGTGTGCGCCTGCGCCTCTCGCAGGGCGGCGAGGCGGCGGCGTGGATGCGCACGCTGCTGCGCCTGCATGTGCTGTTCGGCACGGGCTTGGTGGCGCTGGCGCCGCCCGTGGCGGCGCCGTTTCTGCGGCTCGTGGCCGGGCCGGCGTGGGCGCATGCGGCCCCGATTCTCGGTATGTACTGCTGGTACGTGCCGGTGCTCGGCGTGAATGGCGTCGTCGAGGCGTTTGTGCAGTCCGTGGCGCCGGCGCATGTGCTGCGCGTGTACTCGTACGTGCTCGTGGCCGCGAGTGCGGTCATGGTCGGTGTGCTGGCCTCGCCGGTGGCGGAGGCGCGTATGGTCGTGGCGAATATTGCGAGTCTCAGCGTGCGGGCGCTGGCCTCGAGTGCGTATGTCGCGCACGTGTCGCGGCGGCCGTGGGACGGCGTTGTGCCGCATGGGTGGGTATGGAGCGTGCTGGTCGCGTGTGGTGCGATCGTGCGTGCGTATCCCGCCTCGTGGGGCGTGTGCGCCGCGGCGTGCGTCGCCGCGGTCGTCGTGGGCGAGCGGCGTGCGCTGGCGCAAGCGCTGTGGATGCTATAGTGTACACTAGGACGACGGCAGTGTGTGGAGCGACGTGAGTTGCTGCGACAAAAAGTCGCCGGTGCCGGGGCGCATGCGGAGGATGCGCATGGCCATGAGGCAGGCGTCGCCGTCGCCCGCGTCGGCGAGCGAGGCGCGTTGTTGCTTGGCGCGCTTGTGCTGCCCGATCGTGCCGAGCGAGCGCTGGTAGAGGACGGATTTTGCGCGTGACGGCGCCTTGACGAGGCGGGCTTGGAAGCCGCGCACGCACTCGATCATGAGCGCATCGGTGCTCTGGTCGTGCAGGAGGAGGTAGGACACGAGCTCGCGGTACTTGGTGCTCTGGAGCGACGAGAGCGGGAGGCCGTGCACGGTATCGGTCTCGGCATCGTAGGCGTGGAAGTAGTTCCGCAGGAACGAGAGCCACCGGAAGACGACGTCGACCTCCTTGTCGGACAGCTGCTGCATGTCGGTCGGCGCGTCCGACAGCGGCGGCACAAGGAGGCCCTCGAGCGTGACGAGCACCTCTTTCCACACGCGCGAGAGGACGAGCTGCGCCTGCGACGCGCTCAGGCTGCTGTGCAGCGTGCCGAGCGTCTCGTCGAGGTAGTCAAAGAGCGGCGCAATGGCTTCCTCCATGTCGTGGTCCGTGAGCGGCGCGCGGGCGCCCGCATGCAGCGCGCGCAGCGCGCGATCGACGCGGCGGCCGCGCACGAGCGCCGCGAGCACCGGCCGCGAGAGGACGTGCCGCATGTACAGCGAGATGTGATCGACCAACACACGCGTCATGTCCGCCTCTGTGCGCTTGACCGTGCGGAAGGCGCGCCCAAACGTGTACAGAATGCCATCGTGCGCCTCGTCCATGCTCACACGCAGCAGCAGCTTGCCGCCCGCACGGTCGAGAGTGAGCCACACGTCGTGCGTCGGCACGTCGCCAAACACGCGCGGATCGAGGTAGACGCTCGCACGGCCGAGCAGGTGCGGCTCGCCGTGCAGCGAGCGGCGCCACACCGTCGCCGAGATCCACTGCGCCGTCGGGCAGTCGATGTCGACCACCTCGTCCCAGCGCGGCACGCGCGTGTCGTAGAGCGTGCGCGTCTTGCCGAGTCGCGTGCCGCGCGCATCACTGAGCGTCACGAGCGTATCGAGCCGCGGCACGTCGAGCACGGGCAGCTCGGCCTGCACGATCTTGACGGAGAACACCATCGAGCGCGGGACGTCGGCCGTCGTGCCGCGCAGGCGCTCCGCCTGCGTATCGGCCTCCATGCGGCGATACAGCGTATCGAGCAGCTGCCGCGCCGCCTCCATATTGTTGAGGATGACGCACGAGTGCGGCTGCAGCACAAACGGACGCACAGCGCTCCGCATCTGCTGCTCAGACGGCAGCACGGCCTGCTTCGCGCGCACGACCCACAGCGGGGCGTCCGACGACGCCTCCGGCAGCGACGGCGGACGCATATCGAGCATGTACCGATCGGCCATCAGGTGGCAGTACAGGGCGATGTGCCGCTCGTAGCTGCCGGCTAGGAGCGACAGCAGCGCCGCCAAGTCCGTCTCGTCCGCCCACGCCAGGGACTCGAGAAAGGCGAGCGGCTGCTGCAGCGCATCCAGCATGTCTTGCACCGACGTGCTGTGCGTCGTCGTATCCGACACGTGCAGCGCGTCGTGCTGCACGGCCGATCGGATCCACTCGGCGGTACGCGCCTCGCTCAGCTCCAGCCACAGCACGACACACGGCCGAAAGTACGCACACGCATCGAACGCGTCGTCACACGACCGCTGCCATGCACGCACGCGCTGGCACAGAGCCAGCGCCTCGTTCACGCGCTCGAGATCGCCCGATTGCCGCACCTGGAGCACGACCGCCTCTTTGACCGACGCCAGGTCAGCTAGGAACAGCGGCACACACACCTTCGCCAGCTCGTCGCTCGTAGCGAGGCCAGGGACCGGGCGCAGCTGGCGGCGGTGTGTCTCGATCAGCCGCTCGAGCCAGTCGAGCAGCTCGGCAAAGCCACGCACAATGTTGGTCTGCACACGAAAGACGCCCTCAGCCTTGGCAGCATACGCCCGCGTCGCTGCCTGCCCAAACGCACGACGGAGCGGCGCGACATGCGCGGCCACGACGTGCGCGTCGCCAGCCAGCCGAGAAACGCGGTCGAGTAGCGCGACGACCGACTCGGACGGCGTCTCGAGCTGAGCGAGGTCCGCGTGCACGCTGCGAACGAGCGAGTCGGCGAGCAGGCCGAGGTGCTGCGCCAGCCGCGCCTGGTCGGCACGTCGCCACAGCGCCGGAGGGACCTGCTGCATGTGCACGCTCAGGCTCTCGAGCGACGCAGCGACGCACTCGAGCGGGACATGCCCCGCATCGTACTTGTTGCGGCACAGGCGCAAATGAGCGATGCGCGCCAACGCCGTCGAGACGCGCCAGCGCGTCGCACAGAGGCGCAGCAGGTCTTCGTGCTCGGGCGCAAGGACCGAGAGCGGCACGTCGTCCTGCGCGTCCTTGCGCTGAATCGCATCGAGATCAAAATCCATGCATATGTCAAGGAGGCGCTCGTACGCCGCACACGGATCGGGCGGAATGTAGGTGAAGGCGTCGTCGACGTCGTCCTGCATATCGAGCGACCGGCGCGACGAGCTATCGCTCGTGACGGACGCCTTCATGAGGTCGGGACGCACCGCACATATATCGGCCACGAGCTTCGACAGCTGCATGAGCTCGCTGGAGCGCCATTGGCGGTACGCTTCCGGTGTGCTGAAATCGTCCGGACATCCCGGCCAGGCCCGCTGGGCGTGGATGTGGTAGATGCACCGCTTGACGTCGATCACCGCTTCCGACAACGTGCACGTTTGGCTGAGCGTCTGCACGTCCAGACGCACTTGTGCATCGCTAAAGTGGAAGAGACGCCCCGTCGCAGCCACGAGCGGCGAGGTGGCAACGTCGTCCGGCGTGTCGGTGCGGCGGCGCTCCGCCGACGACCGCGGCCGTTCCACGTCGCGGGCCATGTACCGACTCACATAGTCCGTCAGATCGCGCGATACGCCAGGTATCGTGCGAAGGACATCGTGCACGACTCGCACGAACAGATCCGTCTCGACGTCCAGCTCCGCCTGCACGTCCGCCTCGGTCGGCAGGCGCTTACGGAGCTGCGCCTGCGCAAACATCGTAAACTCGAGCAGGAGCGTCTCGATGCGCGACTCGCGCAGGCGCTTGGCCGTCGCGTCGTCCTGCAGCATCCCGTAAAAGGCGCCCATCGTCTGCCGAAACGACGGCTGCTGGTACAGCGGATCGCGGCCCATCGCAATCTGCCCAAGCTGGTCGCTGAGCTTGCGCACCAGCTTGTCCGGCACGCGCCATGCCTGCCCACTGCTCGTCGCGTGCAGCCGCAGATCCTTCAGCTTGTCAGACAGCGCCGATCTCTCTGATCGCTCCGACGAGGGCCGCGACGGCGCGATCGGCTCCGGCCGCGGCGGCGCATGCCGCAACAGATCATCGAGGTACGCCGTCTGCAGCGTAAATACGTACACATCGCCATCCGTGAGTGCCTTGCGCGCGTACGTGGACGAGGCCCCCGATGGCGGCATGGCACCTACGCGTGGCAAACACCCTCCACGAGGGATGGGGCCAAAGGTGGTGGTGGTGGTGGCGGATGATGAGTCAGCACCTGACACGTCTCGGGGCAGGGGCGACCCGTTTTTTTTCCCGTGACCATCATGTCGGAAGCAGATGATCTGTATGCGGATTTGTATGGCGAAGAGGCCGAGCCATCGGTGAGTGCGCCCCCCGCGCCTAAGCCAGAGGCGGCTGCTCCGGCAGCAGCGACGCCAGCACCGTCGACATCCGTACCTGCTGCGACGCCAGCAGCGGCGGGTGCCGTGCCCGAGACGAGCAGCGCGCCGTCGTTTATTCCTGGGCGTCCGGCGCCTCCGCCGCTGGATTCGGCAGAGGCACGTAGTGCGGCAGCGGCGCGGGGTGAGCACATTGCGCCCCAGGATCTGCCTGACGAAGGGTGAGTATGACGTGGTGGCGTCCAGACAGTGGCAGAGTCAGCATAGCGATACAGCAGTAGAGCCAGCTAGCCAGTGCCGGGTAGGAATGATCCGTGGTAGCTCACACATGCGTTTGGATGCCCCATCAGTGTGGAATGGTAGCTGACACGTCGACAGAAAAATGTTCGTGGGCGGACTCAACTGGGACACCGACGAGGAGAGTCTGCGCCGCTACTTTGGACAGTTTGGTCCCGTGGCATCGTGCACGGTCATGCGCGATGGCGCCTCGGGCCGCTCGCGTGGCTTTGCGTTCGTAACTTTCTCAGATCCCAAGTCGGTCAATGCCGTCATGGTGCGTGAGCACTTCTTGGACGGCAAGATTATCGATCCCAAGCGCGCCATTCCGCGCCCCGAGCAGTCCAAGACCCAAAAGTGCTTTGTGGGTGGACTGCCCCAGACTGTTACGCAGGACTCGTTCAAGCAGCTCTTCCAGCAGTTTGGTCACGTCTTAGACAGCACAGTGATGATGGACAAAGACACGGGTCGCCCGCGTGGCTTTGGTTTTGTAACATTCGAGAACGACGATGGCGTAGAAAATACGCTTGCTCACCAGCCCCTGCTTCTGGATGGCAAGCAGATCGAGGTCAAGCGCGCACAGTCGCGGGGTCAGCCACAGCCCAACGCCGCACCCAACCGCTTCTCGTCAGATCCCGCGCGCGGTAGCAATGCCCAGGCTCCGCTGCGCATGTGGGGCGCCGGCGGCGGTAGTGCGAATGGCGGCGATAAGGCACCTGCCCAGATGCCCGGCTTTGGCGCAGGCGGCTTTGATCCTCAGGCGATGGCCAAGATGTATCAGCAGATGGGCTGGGGCAGCTCGGCGTGGAATCCGCAGCTCATGTGGCAGCAGATGATGGCTGCGTATATGAGCAGCGCCGCCACAGGTGGCATGCCCGGTGCCCCCCCAGGCGGCCGTGCACAGGGCGCCGGCCGCTCAGGGCAGGATGCTGGCTGGGGTAGCCGCGGCGACGATGCTCGTGGCCGTGGCGCCGCGGGTGGCCCAGCGCATCAGCGTGAACGCTCGCCCACGCGTGGATCGCGTAGCTATGATGAACGTAGTCGATTCTAACCAGCTTCTATGAGAGTCAACGCCACTAGCTAGGGACGTGGAGCGTCGGCAGACAAAAAAAAAATGGCGGAGGAGAATAAAGCAAAAAAGGTTGGACGAGTCGGGATTTGAACCCGGGACCTTCTGCTGAATCGAGAGGGTTCGTTCAGTCCGCAAAGGTGCGAAGCAGACGTCATACCACTAGACCACACGCCCGACAACTGCTACCAACAATGACTTTCTTTCCGTCATCAGTGTGAGAGACCGTGAATGCGCTTGGTCCTGCTTCTTCCCAGGCCTTCCCGTCCAGGGCGGCGCAGGGTGCGTTGCTACGCTCGGAGCAACGCACCCTGCGCCGACCGCCGACCGCGAGGGGTGGCAGCTGTGCTTGCGTCATGACAAGTGCATGGCGAAAAATGGCCCAATTATGATACACGTGCTACATATCTACATAGCCACCCAAAGCACCGCCAGCGGCGCGGTCGGCGTCATAGTCGCTGCCGGCCATGGGTGCACCTGGCTCGTACGACGGCCAGAGCTGTGTGCCATAGCTACCACTGTCTGTGCCGAGACGCACCTCCTTCGCCCAGTTTTGCTTCAGCGAGCCGATGTGAACGATGAGTTTTGTGCAGGCCTGCTGCAGCACTTCGACGGGCGTCTGGCTACCGTCCGTCTGAATCTTGACGAGAACACGCGGCTCAAGGGGATGCGGCACTTTGTAGCCACAGAAGAGCACGCCCGGCATGGACAGAACAGCATGGCGCAGCATATTGCCCAGGGTGTGATCTTCCTTATTAAACACAAAGGTGGCCGCATTTGGTATGCGCATGTCCTCCTGCACCTCGATGCGCTGTTCCCCCGGCTGGAGGAGGAACAGGGTATATCTATCGGGCGCGTTCGCCATGCTGACGCTGTCATGTTAGTCGCGGCCGCGCAAGCGCAAGCGTCGGCTGGCATCCGTCATATACCGTTGTAGTTTTTTGAGAAATCAAGAGTCACGGCCTTGCCAGGCTCAGACAGTGTGAATAGATGTAATCATAGGATGCCAGCCGACCAGGCACACGTACCTCGTCGTCGCTGGACGAAAAAAGGCCGGCGGGGTTTTTCGCGCTCTGCCACGCTGCCTTCGCTCACGTGACGATAGAGGGCCTACGACGCCGGCGTGGCTCGCTTGGCGCGAGGCATGTCTGAGCCGTCGGAGCGTATGGGGCCGAGTGCGCCGCGCGCGGATATGGTCGCGAATGCGGTCTCGTTTCTGGAGGATCCCAACGTCCAGAGCTCCTCCATGTCGCAGCGCATCAGTTTCCTCGAGTCCAAGGGCCTGACGTCGCAGGAGATCGACCGAGCGCTGAGCCAGGTGGGCCGTGCCCCTCCGCCGCTGCCGCCGTCTGCACCGTACCCGATGATGCCTGCATACCCACCTGCGCGCCCGCAGCGCGATTGGCGCGACTGGTTCATTATGGCTGTCGTGTCGGGCACGGTGGGCTACGGTGTCGTGTCGCTTGCACGACGATACCTGTATCCGCACCTGCAGCCGCCGAACAAGACGGTGCTGGAGGAGGAGCGCGAGGCGCTCGAGGCCAAGTATGACGAGGTTGCGCTGCATCTGGAGGAGCTGGATCAGACGACGGAGGCGATGAGCCAGGGCCTTGCCGCGCAGCAGTCGGCGATCCAGGCGAGCGTACGTGGCGTCAATGACCTCGTGGCCGAGTCGCGGTCGCGGGAGGAGCAGCGCGATAAGGATCTGGAGCACATGAAGTCGGAGATGGAGTCGATGCGCGAGGAGTTTGCGTCGATGCTGGAGCGCTCGCGCGCGTCGTCCATTACGGCGCTCACGGATCTGCAGGGCGAGCTCAAGTCGCTGCGCTCGCTGCTCGTGTCGCGCGGCGGCCTCAGCACGCCGAGTGCGTCGGCGCCGGCGGAGTCGTCGGCCCCGCCGCCGGCCAAGGCAGCGCCGCAGATTCCTGCGTGGCAGCTCGAGTCGCACGATGAATAGAGTACATAGCTATGGCCCAGGGCGGATGACGCGGCCCAGCATGTCCATGGCGCCCATGGCGACCTGCTCGAGATCGCCTTCCTGCGGCACGGCGAGCTGCACGGGCCCGAGGCGGAGGTGCGGCATGCTCTGCGCCATCGACGGCGGCGGCTGCGTCACGGACGCGGGCAGATGCTGCGCGGTGTGCTGCATCATGTGCAGGAACGACTGGGAGCGGTGGATGGTGGTGCCGCCGAGCACAAAGTGGGTGCCGGGCACATGCAGGAGGGCCATCATGCGCGCCTCTTCGTACGTGGTGCCGCCGATGACGAATACGATCACGTCCTGCGGCCGTGTGGGCGGTCCGCCGGGGTACACGGTCGCTGGGGCGTCGGGGGCGTCGGTGCCGGCGAACGGGTAGCTGGAGGTACGGAGCTTGCCGCGCAGGAGGTGGTCGAGGGTCTTGACGAGGTGTGGTGTGTGCTGTGTGTACACGTTGTCGACGCCCTTGAGACCTTTGAGGGCGCTCTTGCCGCGGGCGAGGATGTTTTCGTTGGCGAACAGATCGTCTTGGCGCTGCTCGGCGCCGCATAGGTTGAGCATGACGTAGACGAGGGCGACGTCCTGGACGCCTGCGTCGATGAGCTGCTGGACGACGGCGTCGATGCGGTTGCCGGACCACTTTTGGTACCGCAGTGCGTACAGCATAGCGAGGCGGAGCTTGGCGTCGGGGCGGATGCGTTCTGAGCCGATGAGCGTCTGCACGTTGCGCAGGTCTGTGGTGTGGTTCTCGTTGCTTGCGAGGCTCTGTTCGAGCTCGCTGACTTCGAGGAGGTGGTGTGTGTCGACGAGCTGGCTGAGCTCGCCGAGCAGGGCGACGTGTTTGCTGACGTTGCCGCGCAGGCGCTGAAACTCGGGGTATTGCTCGATGAAGCGCTTCATGTCCTGCACGGTCTCGATGCTTGAGTTGGACGCGGACTGCGCCTGGAACTGGACGACGTAGTCCTTGATCGAGGCGCCGAGATCGCCCAAGTTGTCGTACAAGTTGGCGGCGAAGAACGGGTCGTGGTCGACGGAGAGCACGATCTCCTGCGGGCCGTGCTCGGTGTGCATGACGGTGCGCCCGTTGTGGATACCGAGGAGCTCATGCACCATCGCCTGGTACGTCCACTGCGTCAGGAGAGGCGTGACGGGATCGTTGCGGCGGTCGAGCACGAGGAGGAGCGGCGGCACGTCCGTGCGGCGGAAGTCGAAGAGCGACGCGTGGGAGTCGTTCATGCGCGTGACGAGCTCGTCGGCGAGCTTGCGGGCGAGCGCGCTCATGCGCTCGTAGCGCACGACGGGTTTCTTTTTGAGGCTGAGGAGGAGGGAGAGCAGCGCACTGGTGTGGTGCTCGAAGGCGTCGGGGTCCCACTGCACGAGGTGCGAGCCCCAGAGGCGGTGGGGCGGCACGTCGTACTGCAGCGTGAAGTGCGACGCCGTCACGGGCACGTAGTCGGAGAAGAACTCCTGGACGGCCTGGACGAGCTGGTGCTGATCGGCCTCGGCCAGGGCCTCGATGTCGTGCTTCGCGACGACGTTGCTGAAGTAGAGCCAGTAGGCGCCGTATTTGGGCGAGAGCAGCTCCTGGCACAGCGCGTGTATCGACGCCGGGCACGGGCGCACGTACACGAGGCACTGCAGGTGGTGCATCCGCTCGCGTGGGCGGTGGCTGAGTTTGTCGGTCAGGTACACCTCGTGCTCGAGGAGGGCGGACTGCGTGAACGTCGCGGACATGGTGGGCGTCGTGTGGTCGTCGAGGAGCAGCATCTTCATGCCGCGCACCTCCTTGACCATGCGCTCGACGTACGCCGAGACGGCCTGGCACACATCCATCGAGGGGGAGAGAGCAATAGTACAGCTACACAAGTGGAGGGTCGGCTAGACCGGCATGCTACACTCGAACGGTCCGCCGACCTTGCCGGCGTTGTAGAGGTCGCGGATGCTGACGGCGACGGCCCATGTGCCGGCGATGAGGAAGAAGCCTGCGATGCCGATGATCAGGAGGGCGACGACGAGGCCGAGCCTGTTTCGCCACGTGCGGTGGTAGTCGTGCTGGTGGCGCCAGATGTAGAACCAGCAGGCGAGGAAGAGGAAGGTGCTCCAGAACACGGAGGACATGATGCCGAGGAACGAGTTGAAGAAGGGAATGAGCTCGGCGAGCACGTAGGCGGCTACCCAGGACAGGAAGTTGATGGTGATCCACACGGACCACAGGATCCACTTGTTCTCGAGGAACCGCCGCCGCGACTTGCTGAAGAAGTTGAGCAGGAACATTTTGCCCGTCACTTGCGCGCTGCAGCAGCCAGCGACGAGGATGGTGGGCAGACTGAGGCCGTAGGAGACCTTGACCATGATAGGCGACAGACTGCCGAGGGACGGCGAGATGGTATACTGTCCCAGGTTGTAGTTCATGATGCAGCCGACGATGATGTAGAGCACGATGGAGATGATGACGAGCATGTTCAGACTCGTGAGGAACTGGCGTGGGTGGTGCATTTCGGCGATGATCGGCAGGTACGATGTGGTGGCGCCGAAACTCACAAACACATTGCTGGTGTACAGCATGCCGTCGAGGAACGAGTGGGGGATCTGCTTCGTCGCGCCGAACGCGAGAATCTCGCGGGGCGGGTCGGATGGGTCCTTGTTGACGGGGCCCGTCACGCCACTGGCGATCATGGCGATGATGATGACGGTGATGATCGACGTGAACGACGTGGCCGCGAACATCGAGAAGAGCTTGTACGAGCGCGGCAGCGTGACGATCCACGAGATGACGGCGAACACGGCGGCCATGCCGACCATGCAGCCGTGCCAGCCGAGGTAGTAGAAGGCGTAGCCGCCGAGCAGGGCATGGCTGCCCTGCACAAAGATGCCAAACACGGCCTGGATGACGGCGAACGCCACGGCGCACGAGGGGCCGTACATGAGCTCGCCGACCTGCTGGAGGTTGTGGATGCCGGGGTACATCATCGCGATGCGCCAGTACTGGTAGCCCGTGTACCACGAGAGGAAGCCGAAGAACAGGCACTGGAGGATGAAGGGGACGATGCCGATGGTGGCGACGGCCATGGGTATGCTCAGCACGCCGAGGGCGAACGAGAAGGCGATCATATTGAAGAAGGCGCCGAAGCGGCCGAGCGTGCGTGGGAGTGCCTTGGGCTCCTCGCCGGTGTAGGGGCCATTGATCTGCTCGATGAGGCCCTCTTCGATTTTGGGCTTTTCGTGGTCGTCCGCGGCCACGACGGGCGGGGGCGTGGACGCGGTGGCGGTATCGATGTCGTCGGTGAACTTGGCTCGCCGGCTGAGCACCTGGTCGTTATTGGGGAACAGGTACGACAGCGCCGTGCGCTTCTGCCCCGGCGCAGGGCAGGGCTCGAGGGCGTCCATCGTGGGCAAACAGAAAAAACGAGATACGAAGAAGCGCTATCTTTTCCACAATGGAGGCGTGTATGCGCCCTAGATAAGGGGTGCCACGGCTTTCACACGCCCGCCGATGACGACGACGGCCACGCCACCGCCGGTGCCGCTGCCGACGTACTACACGCTCGGCGCGGGAGCCGTCGCTGGTATTTTTGAGCTGGCGTGCCTGTATCCGCTCGACGTGGTCAAGACGCGCCTGCAGCTCCAGCGCCAGGCGAGGTCGGATGCGCCCCGCGGCATTGCGCGCATGCTCGTGTCGATCGTGCGGCACGAGGGTCTTGCGACGCTGTACCGCGGCATTGCGCCGCTGCTGGTGCTCGAGGCGCCGAAGCGGGCGCTCAAGTTTGGTGCGAACGATGCGTGGGGCAAGGCGATGCGCCCTGTCGTGCGCCACCAGCGTGTGCGCGCGGTGGTGACGGGGTGCCTGGCGGGCGCCACCGAGAGTCTGATGGTCGTGCCGTTTGAGCTCGTCAAGGTGCGGCTGCAGGACCGTGCGCAGCGGAGTCTGTACCGTGGCCCGATGGATGTGGTGCGGCACATTGTGCGGCAGGACGGCTATGCGGGCCTGTACCGTGGTCTGCCGGCGACGATGATCCGGCATGTGATGTGGAATGGCGGCTACTTTGGCTCGATTCCCGCGATCCAGGCGCGGCTGCCGCGTGCGACGAGCAAGTCGGAGCGGCTGCGCAACAGTCTCGTGTCCGGCACGCTCGGTGGGTTCATCGGCACGGTGCTCAACACGCCGCTGGACGTCGTCAAGACGCGCATCCAGAACGCCTCGACGTACTCGGGCGGCACGTTTGCGCAGCTCGGGCACATCCTGCGCCACGAGGGCGCGGGCGCGCTGTACAAGGGCTTCTGGCCGAAGGTGGTGCGCCTCGCGCCGGGCGGCGGCCTCATGCTGCTGGTCGTCGATGCGATTACCTCCTACGTCCGCGTGTGGCTGGGCCCGCCCTACTACACATGACTACCGAGATCGAGGCGCTGGAGCAAGGTATCATAGACAAACTTGTAGGACCATGCGTTGCCCTTGAGGCGGCGAATGTCGACGCTGTACAGCCCCTGGAGACGCGGGATCCGAGTGATGCCGACGGCGAAGCGCACCTCGTGGCCGCCGTCGCTCGACGCTGCGCTGCCGTACTCGGGCGCGGTGCTCGGCGCGGCGAACGCGTCGAGCGACTGCGCGGTGTGGGACGCCGGCAGGCCGCTGACGCTCAGGCGGTGCATGCCGCGCTCGACGTCCGAGACACGCGGCGGCGCGGGTGCGCCGCCCTTGACCCACTTTTGGCGCGCCTGTTCCTGCCGCCGGCTCGCAAAGAGGCGCTCGAGCGCGTTCAGGCGCTTGGGGCGCAGGCACTCGACGACGAGCTCGCCGCGCGTGCGGCGCACGGCGATGCCCATGCGGTGCAGCACGTCGAGGATCTCGGCAAACACCTCGTCGGGATGCCGCGTCGTCAGCGCCGCTGGATCGACCGTGCCGACATGCGCGCTGAGTCGCTTTTCCATCGCGCCCGCGACTTCGAGGATGCTCACTTGCCGCTGGCGCTGGTACTGTCCCTCGAGGCGGTCGCGCGCCTGGCGGTAGCCCTGGTCCAGCTCGGCCTGCTCTTCGCGTACCGCGTCGCGGCGCTGGCGCTCGGCGCGCTCCGACTCGAGTCGCTCCGCCTCGCGGCGCTGCCACTGCACGCGCTCTTCTTCGAGCGAGAGCGGCCGCTCGACGTCCATCGACTTGGGGCGCGGCCGTTCCTCGGGCGCTGCACCTGGCAGGCGCGGCCACCACGTAGTGCGGCGGACGGGCGTCTCGCGCGAGGTATCCAGCGACGTGCGCGCGAACGACACGGCGGGGGCAGGGGCGAGAGGCGCAGCGGGGGCAGGAGGCGCAGCGGGGGCGAGAGGCTCGGTCGCGGGCGCCGGCACGGGCATCGACGTCGGCCGCGTTTGCGGGGGAAAGACGAGCGGCGGTGCCGCGACGGCGGGCGCCGCCGGCACAGGCGGCACGGGCGGCGGCATGGGCAGGGACGTCGGCCTCGCTCGCGGCGGTGCCGCGGCGTCGGGCGCCGCCACGGGGGGCGCCGCCTCGTCCTTCGGCAGCGACGCCTTGCGCGGCCGCTTGTCGTTCCACATCGGCGGGAGGAAGGACGTCAGACTCGGTGGCTCCTGGCCGAACGACGTCGGTCCGTCACGACGCGGCACAGACACGGGCGCGAGCATCGTCATGCCGCCATGTTGGTACGACAGCGGCGGTGCTAGGCGCGACTCGGGACGCGGTGCGCTCTTGGGCGGCGCATGCCACGACCACGGGCGCTCGGCGTCGCTGACGCGCGGCTTGGTGCGCGCCTTGGGCTCGTCTGCCTCGCTCTTGCGCTTGGGCGCCTCGGTCGGCACAGCCGGCGCGGTCGGCAGCGCTGGGAGCGTCGCCGACACAGGCACCGCGTCCGGCTCGCGCGCCGGCACGGCAGGGAGGGACAGCGACGGCGGCATGGCGCTCTTGGACGGCTGGACCATCTGGTCGCGGAACGCCTGGCGCTTCTGCGCCTGCTGCTCGACAGCGGCGCTTTCAAGCTCCTCGACGGAGAAGTGGAAGAGGTCGCGGTACGGCGCGAGCCACGGGTGGGCCATGACCTCGTCGAGCGTCGCGCGCTTCGCGGGGTCCGGCACGAGCATGCGCAGGAGCAGGGAGCGCGGCTCGGCGGTGATATAGTCGGGGAAGGAAAGAGGGGTGGCCATAATGTACTTGTACAGCATATTGATATTGTCGCCGTCAGGGTTCGCGGGGTCGTCGTCGAACGGCAGGTAGCCGGCGAGCATGGCATACAGGATCACGCCGCACGACCACACGTCGACGGCCGCGCCGACGTACATGCCGTCCTGCACGACGAGCTCGGGCGCCGCGTAGCACGGACTGCCGCAGCTCGTCGCCATCAGGTCGTTGCTGCGGGCGCTGAAATTGTTCGCAAAGCCAAAATCGGTGATGATCACATTGCGGTGGCGGTCGAGGAGCAGGTTCTCGAGCTTCAGGTCGCGGTGGATGATCTTTTTGCGGTGCAGGTACGAGACGCCCGAGACGAGCTGCGCAAAGAGGCGGCACGCCTCGCGCTCCTTGAGGCACTTTTGCGCGAGAATGTAGTCAAACAGCTCGCCACCCGCGCCGTACTCGAGCACGATGCCGATGTACCGCTCCGACTCAATCACCTCGTACAGATGCACAATGTTGGGATGGCGCAGCAGGCGCAGCACCGAGATCTCGCGCTCGACCTTGCTCATCTTGCTCCCGTCCGCCTGGTGCTCCTCCGCCGCCGCCACCATCTCGCGCTTGATCAGCTTGATCGCCGTCTCCTCGCCAAAGTGGCGGTGCACGCCCAGCTTGACCTTGCCAAACTCGCCCTCGCCCAGCGTCTGCAGCAGCAGGTAGTCGCCAAAGTACACGTGCGGGCGACGCGGGTGCGCCGCAAAGTACTGCTGCGCGGCGGGCGACGCGATCGGCAGGTCCATCGCCGCGATCGTAGGCTCGTCGTGCATCGCAACCGTGCTCTCGCACACCACCGGGTCGGCTACCGACATGAGAGGGCCGTGATGGTACGGAAACAGCCCACCCGCGGCAGTCGTGACAGCCGCTGCCCTTTTTTCTCGCCTCCCATTTGCGTCGCCTGCGGGTTACCTAATTGTGGTCAGGGGCGCGTAAATGGGCTGCATGGACGAATCCGTCGAAACGCGAACCAACCACGCCGGCCCTGTCATGCCACGCACGTGGCCATCCTACGCTGCTCAGGTGGAGGGCTGTCGCACGCGGCCTCCTCCTCCTCATGCCGCCACCGCGTGGATGTATTCGGTGCCGACGCGACGAGTGCGTGCTCACCGTGCGCGAGGCCTCGTACTGCGCGCCGTGCTATGCACGCGTCTTTGACGAAAAGATGCGCGCGAGCCTAGATCACACCCGCGGCGCCATCCTCCGGCAGAGTGTCGTGCGCTCCGCCGAGACGGCATCGCCGGCGTATGCGATCGTGTGCGACGGCAGCGTCGCCAGTTATGTGCTCGTGCACGCCATGTACCGCCTGCTGTACGTACCTGACGCGCACCCCAGTCCCGCACGCGCGCCTGAGCGCGCGCGCTTGGATGTGCTGTACATCGACGACGGCGGCCACGCGGACGACGTGCGCGCTCACATCGCCCGCCTCGCGCCCGATGCCGTCTTTGTCGCGTGCCAGCTGAGCGACGTGTACCAGCGCGGACAGGGCGTCGTATGCACGCGGCAGCCGCCGTGGACGATGGGCGAGCTGACCGAGGCGCACGAGACCGCCGCGCACGATCTGCTCGCGGCCATGCGCCTCCGCCACGGCACGCCCAGTGCCGGCGCAACGCGCACCGAAGATATGCACCGCCTCCTGAGCCGCCGCGTGCTCCACGACACCGCATGCGCGCGTCAGTGCGCGGCTCTCCTGTTTCCGCAGGACGCGACGCAGACGGCCGCCTACGTGCTCGATGCGCTCGCCAAGGGCGCCGGCCACAAGCTGCCCGTCGAAGGCGCCGCATCGCTGTGGGTGCAGGATGTGCTTCACCTGCATCCGCTGCGTGCCTTCCTCCCGCACGAGTGCGCATACTACGCTCGTGTGCACGGCCTGGCCGCACCGGCTGAGGCACCGGCCGCCGCGGACATGTCGTACGAGTCGATCAGCGACAAGTCGAGTATGGGGCACCTGGCGCAGTCGCTGATCACGGCGCTGCAGCATGGCGTGTCCAGCACGTCCAGCACGGTGATCGGCACGGCCAGCAAGCTCGTGCTCCAGGATACCCCGAAGCTGTGGCCCACCGTGCCCGCCGATATGTGCCCCGGCATCGGTGCGAAGGGCGCGGCGCTCGTTCGCTCCGTCCAAGCGCTGCCGCGCTGGGACTGGGACGAGTGCCGCGCGTGCCCGCTGTGCCGCTGGCCCGCGCAGGAAGGCGCCGCGCAGTGGACGTCGCAGCGGTCGATTCGGCATGCGGCCTTCGCCGCGCACGACCTCGATGCGCACCTGTGCTATGCGTGCCTGCAGGTGCTCGATATACCCACGGGCACACGCGTCCTGCTGCCGCCCGACGTCCATGACCTCGTGCGCCGCCCCGAGCGCCCGGCCGCCTCCGTGCGCGTCGTGGCGCCTGCCGTGCAGGACGACAGTATGCGCGATGCCCTCGCGCAGCCGCATGCGCCCCGCACGTCGCATGCACCCACCCGCGTCGCCCCGGACGCCATGCGGGATCAGGTAGCGTCGTATCTGCTGTAGTGTGGAGGTGGGACCAACGACGCGCACGTGTCCCGCTTCGCTTACGCGTCCTACGGCCATGTCGAACGAGGCGCCGAGACGGGAGGGCACGTCGCTCTCGAACGCGCTATCGCACTCGCAGGCGTCGCTCGCGACGATCTCGTTCCAGCCGCGCTCAGCGGCGCCGTCGCTCACGACCAAGGTCGCTGAGGCGCCCGTCTTTGTGCCGCGGAGCGCGCATGCCTCGACGACGCCCGTGGCGCCGTATGCGTACACGTACGAGGAGCCGCGCCCTGTGCGGCATCCGCTGCAGTACCACTTGTACGCGCCGCCGTTTCCGCATGTGAGCAATGTGCATCCCACGCACCATGCGGCGATGAGCTTTTTCATGGATCCGCACCTGCACGAGGAGCTGCACCGCAAGCAAGAGGCGCTGTACGCCACCGCGAACGAGCCGGTCGCCGGCGTCCCTGAGTCGCTGCACGTATACCACAGCCTCGTGCCGCTCGAGCCGAGTGCCGCCGCGGCGGTGCCGTCGTCGCTCGTCGACCCGCGGTGCCGTGCGCAGGGCTCGCTGACGGGCGCCTCGGGCGATCCCAGCCGCGTCTTTGGTCGCTGCAGCCACATCTACAAGGCCACGTGTGCGCTGGACGGCAAGTGCTACGTCCTCCGGCGCTTCGAGCATGTGCGCCTCCATCATCCGGCGGCGATCAGCGCCGCCGAGCGGTGGCGCAAGATCCGGCATCCCAACCTCGTCGCGGTGCGCGAGGCTTTTACGACGCGCGCGTTTGGCGATGACTCGGTCGTGTTTGTGTACGACTTTCATCCGCTGGCGACGACGCTGTACATGGAGCACATGACGGTCAAGCCCCTCGTGCCTGACCGCCGCACGGGCCGTCTCCAGCCCGTGTCGATGTATGTGCCGGAGCGTGTGCTATGGAGCTATGCGTGCCAACTCGCGAGCCTGCTGCGGGCCGTGCACGCCGCCGGCCTCGCTGCGCGGTGCATGGAGCCGAGCAAGGTGCTACGGACGGCGCACCACCGGCTCCGCCTGACGGGGTGTGCGATCCTCGACGTGCTGGCGTACCAGCCGCCCTCGAGCGACGATCGCGCCCTACTCGAAGCGCAGCAGCGCGACGATCTCGCGGCGCTGGGCCGCCTGCTCCTGTGCACGGGCTGCAACAATGTGGCGGCGGCCGCGGACCCGCACAGCAGCGCCGCGTTCGAGCGCTCGTACAGCACGGAGCTGCACACCTTTGTGCAGGACCTTATGCGCGGCGCGTATGCGCGAATCAGCGATGTGCTGCCGGCGCTGACGCTGCACATGGCGGACGAGTTTGGGTGTGCGCAGCACCACGCCGATCTGCTCGAGGCCGATCTGCTGCGTGAGCTCGAAAACGGCCGTCTTGTGCGTCTGCTGTGCAAGCTGGCGACGTTGCGCGAGGAGACGACGGACGACGTCTCGGGCGAGCAGTACGTGATTCAGCTGTTCCGCGACATGGTGTTTCATGCGACGGACGAGCATGGCCGTCCGACTATGGATCTGAGTCATATACTGGTGCACCTGAACAAGCTCGATGCCGGCATCGACGAAAAGGTGCTCCTCACGAGCCGCGACGAGCTGAGCTGCCTGGTGGTGAGCTATGCGGACCTGAAGCAGTTTATCGAGACGGCGCTCGCGTAGTCGGGGGTATGGTCGCGCGCGCGCTACGTGGGCGACATGCCAAACACGCCGTCGTCGTCGTCGTCGTCGTCGTCCGGCTCGCGCGAGCCGGACGACCAGGCACGGTGTTCGTGGGGGAGATGCGTGCCGCGGATGATCGAGCCGCTCTTGTCGTCGTCGTCGCGGCGCTGCGCCCCGGGTATCCAGGTGGGCGGCGTGCCGAAAGGGGTCGGGAACGGCGCCCACGACGGGATCGGCATGGCGGGCACGAACGGCGGGGGCATCATGGGGGGGGGGGGGGGATACGAGATGCCGTGCGGCACAAAGGCGCGCGACATGTCGTCGAACGCGCGGCCGCGGAAGCGGTGGTGGTCGTGGTGCCGCTGCGGAAAGTCGGGGGCGCGTGTCAAGCCGTCTTCGCGCTCCATGCACAGCTCGTGCAGGAGCTGCGGCACGCGGATCGTGCGATTCGCGAGCAGGCGACTCGCGCGCATAAACTCGCCGCGGATCGTGTAGAGGCCGTCCTTGGTGACGGTGCGCGCGACGTTGTAGCCGGCCTGGAACGGGTCCTCGATGCACAGCAGGTCGTGCGTCCACCGCCGCGACTCTTTCGTCACGAGCCCGCCTTCGGTGCGCATGGCAATCGCGTCCTTGGTGTAGTTAAAGTCGCGCGAAAAGTAGCGGAAAAAGTCGAGGAGCAGCTCGCCGACCGAGTCGGTGTTGTCGGAGTGCCATTGCCGGCGCAGGGCCTCCATGTCGTCGTAAAAGTAGATCGAGTGGCCCTCGAGCATGATGTCGTGCTGCGACAGTTCGCGGCCGGCCGGGATCCGCTGCAGGTTCGGGAGCACCGCGGGCTTTTTGACGTGGATGAGAAAGAAGAGGACGAGCAGGGCGTACCCGTAGCTCGACAGCGTGCCCGTGTACGGCGAGTTCAGTTTCCGGCGCTTCGTCCACACCTTGATAAAGAGCACGAGCGCACGCAGCCGCGGCGGATCGAGCATGGCGTACGAGAGGAGCAGGCGTGTGTTTTCGAGCGCGAGCTGGTTGTTGAAGCCGATATCGCACGAGATGTCGTACGGCATCTTGGGCGTCGCCGAGTGGCTGATTTTGATGATCGGTATGCGCGCCTTGGGCAGCGGCAGGACGTGAAAGTCGGTATCTTGCCGGATGAGCTCGCTCAGCTGCTCGACGAGCTCGGACGGCGACGGCAGCGCCGCGCTGTCCTCGCCGTCGTCGCGCGGCACGAGGCAGCACAGGTCCATGTCTGAGTTCTTTAGCGCAAACCCGTTCGCCATGCTGCCGAACGCGAGCAGCGTCGCCTTGGGATGCAGCTTGCTCGCGATCCGCATGAGCTCGCGCCGTATGCCCTCCTTGGTGCGGTACTCGTCCTCGGTCGGCAGGATCGGAGCGAGGTACTCGATGATCGCGCGCGATAGCTCCGACGTGTGCCGCTCGTACGAGTACGGCACCGACGACGACGCGCCGGCCGATCCTTTGGACGCGGCGCCGTACCGCGATGCCCTGTCCGGCGCCGCCTCACTCGGCGCGCCCTTGCCGCCCGGCGCAGCGCGGACGTGGTACGGGACGCGCACGGGCGCCTCGGTCGATCGTGCTCGCCGGTTCATCGCTGCTCGTCGCAGGAGGGGTAGGGGCAAAGGCCACGGCCGCTCGGCGAGCGGCGCGGCGCGGTGGGTATGCTATGGAGGTGTGTACGGAAAGAACAAAGACGTCGAGGGCCTGGCCTTGTCGCTGCGCGGGCGTTACGCCTCGCGGCGCTGGGCGCGCAGCATGTCGCGCTCTTTTGCCGAGACCTGGCGTGAGTCGGGGCGTACGTACCTTCCAGTAGCGGCTCTTGCCGTGCACGAACGGCTCCATGCGCAGATTGGGCGGGCGGTGCGGCATGGCGAGCAGCTGGTCGGCAACGCTTGGTGCAGCGTCCGCACGCGGCATAGGGCGGCCGCTGCTGCTGCCGGCAGCGACAGCGCGGGGCATCGTGCTCGCCGGCACGGGCTGGATGCGCAGGAGACGTGCCGCCGTGGCGTGCATCAGGGATCGGTGGCAAGGCGTGGCGCCGTCGACGTCCGCCGCTGGCCCACGACGACATCACGTGAGCTGCCGCGCCTCGCACCTCCTCCTCCTCCGACGTATGCTGACGCGTCTGCTGCAGCACTGCGTGCGTGAGGTGGCGCTGGACGGCGAGGAGGGCTCGGACGTCGAGCGCCTCTTTTCGTTCGTCGAGGCGTTCTGCGCGCATCTGCCGGAGGACGCGCGGCCCGTGCTGGACGGGGCGTACCGCGCCTTTGTCTGGCGCACGCTCCTCCATGACGCGCGTGTGCATGTCGGTGTGGCGGTGCGCAAGGGCACGTCGCGCGGCCAGCAGCGTTCCTCGATTCTCGCCAAGGGGCGCGAGGCGTCGTCCGCGCCGACGCCGATCAAGTCTGGCGCCCTCGAGGCGCTCGTCGAGGCGCACGGCGATGCGCTGCGCGTGTACGTTGACGCTGAGCTCGTGCGGCGCACGCTGACGGGCACAGAGGCGCCGTTTGCCTCGGCTGCCGCGTACGTGGCGCTGCAGCATGTGTACCGTGCCCGCGAGCGCGGCGTCACGGTCGTGGACCTCGGCGCGCGCACGCACTACGACCCAAAGACCGTGTACTACCTGGTCAAGCTGCTGCTGGAGCGCGAGCTGGTGGCCAAGTTTACGGCGCGCGAGACGGGCGAGGTGTCGAACTATGTTGTGGGGCGCCCGTTTCTCGCGCACAATGCGCTGTGGCAGGCGCAGCAGCGCGCGGCTGGACCGAGTGATGTCGGCACACCCACGTGGGTCGATCTCGATACGATCGCGAGCGAGTGGGACGATGCGCCGATGACAGGCGAGGCGGACGAGGACGAGGCGGGCGCGCTGGCGATGCCGCCGCTTGATCCGCACGACGGCGACGTGCTCGCGTACCCGATGCTCTCGGACGAGCAGAGTGCGGTGTGGCTTCATTCGCGCCAGGATTTGCTCTCGGAGCGCCTCGCTCGCATGCTGCGCATGTCGCCCTCGCACATGACGCCGCGGCGGTACTTGCCTACGCGCCTGGGCCTGCGCCGCGTGCCGACGCTGCGCCGCGGCTTTCTCGCCTTTCTGCACCACCACCTGTCGGCCGGGCACATTGAGCGTGTGCGTGTGCAATTCGCGCATGCGACGCCTCTGTACGTCCGCGCGACGGACGCGTGGCTCGGCGGCGGCGGTGGCGCACGCGCCGCGGCGGCGCCTGCGTCCGCGGCCGCCGCGCGCGTCCCGCTGCGCTACGATGCGACGCTCGAGTACCAGCTGCTGACGCTGATCGATGCGTACGGCGCGCATGGCTGCACGATGCACGAGCTCGCGCAGCGCTTGGGATGCTCGTCGGAGGTCAAGCGCATGGTCGAGCAGATCCTGTCGCGGCAGGTCGTGCGGACGCCGCCGCCGTACGCGGCGCTCGCTGTGTGTGCGCCGTTTGAGCAGAGTGGACGCGAGCGCCGTATCCGCTACTATACGGCGCGGGGCTTTGCGGCGCGGTGTGAGGCAGATGGTCTGTCGATGAGCACCGCGCTCGGCGTGGGCGACGCGTCTGCGCCCGCCGCGCCTGTGCCGCCGGTGCCGGACACGCTGCCGAGCGAGTGCACGTTCCCGGACGCCGCGACGCTCGCTGCGACGCTGCCGACGGTCGGTGTGTCGACGGGCTTCTTCCGCGACGTGCCGGGCCCCGTCGTGCTGCGCGGCGCGAAGCGCACGGCGCCGACGGACCCTGCGACGGGGCGCGCGAAGCGCGGGCGACCGCGCAAGGGCGAGGTGCGGCCAAAGCCGATCAAGAGCGAGGCGGCTTCGCCGCTGCCGCCGGCGCCGGCGCCGGCGCCGCGAGCGCCTGAGCCGCGCTCGAACCTCAGCGTGTTTCAGCGCGTCAAGCTGCTGACGCAGGTGCTGGCGCAGGCCGGCGGCGCGCTGGACGAGGTCGAGATCCCGCGTCGGACGCGCATGTACCTCGATGCGGGGCCGGCGGCGAGCGCGGCGGGCGGCGACCTGTCGGACCGCACGACGCGGACCAAGACGATCGAGGAGGCGCAGCGCCGCGGCGTCGTGCGCACGATCAAGGTGCCTCGCACGGATGATGCACAGAGGCCGCGCACGCTGCTGCATCTCACGCATCTGTCGCCTGACGCGCTGCAAGAGGCGCTGCGCTCCGCGACGTCGACGCCCGAGACGCGGGGCGTCGTGGCGTATGCGGACGTCAAAGCGGAGCACGCGGGTCTGTCGACGACCGAGGCTACGGCGCCGTGGCTCGACACGACGCCTGTGACGTATGGCCACGACGACCCGCTCGACGACGCGTCGACGCAGCGTGCGTTTGCGCGGCACTCGCATCTGCTGCGGCAGTACTATGGCTTTCCGCACGGCTCGGCCGCGCGGCTCCAGCTGTTTGACGAGGCGGCGCAGACCGCCGCGGGCGAGGACCGCGTCTTTTCGCTCGCGTATTTCGTCCACGAGGCGCCGCTGCGCACGCTCGTGGCGCTCGTGCCCGTGCGCCTGACGACGCCGGCCGTCGTGCGCGCCGTGACGGCCGCGACGAGCGCGCGTGTCGATGCGGTGCCGGCGCCGGTGGCGCGGCGCCTCGGCCTCGGCCGGCAGCGGGCGCATCGGCAGCGGCTCGCGACGTATGCGGCGCAGCTCATCGAGCTCGGCCTCGCGGAGAGCGTTGGCGACGATCGCTACCGCCTCACGACGCGCGCGCCTGTGCCGCGCTGGCCGCCGAGCGAGAGCGACGTGCGCGACGTGTCGACGCCCGCGCAGCGGCAGGCGTACTGGGCCGCCGTGCGCTCGGCCGTCGACGCGTCCGATCCGAAGCGCGTGCCGTCGTACCTGGCCGCGCCGCATGCGTGGCGCGATTCGTTTGCGCTGCGTGGCGTGCAAAAGGCGTTCCTGCGGCGCTACGCGTGGCCTCTGCCGCCCGACGCGCTCGAGCGACTCGCCGCGGCCGTCTTTGCGCCGCGCGCCGCCGTCGAGGCATTCTTCGTGAGCCGCACGTCGCGCGCGCACTCGACGGCCGCGTCGATGGCGCACAAGGTCGCGGCGCGGCAGGCGCAGCGCACGCACGAATGGGACGCGGCGCTCGCGGACGTCCGGCAGCACGGCCCGCCTGAGGCCGGCGAGCCGCGAGCGCTCGCGCAGCTCGCGCACAAGTACATCCACGGACGCGAAACGGTGACGCCCGCCGCGCTGCGGCAGCGCATCGCCGCGGCACTCGGCATGCACCGCCGCGTGCGCACGTCGACGACGCGCGGCCGCCGCCGGTCGCGCGCGTTTGTGTGGACGCCGGAGCATCAAGCGACGCTGCGCGATGCGCACGTCATCCTCACGCATCGGCAGCGCGCGTGGCGCGCGATGCACGGCGCCGCGGCGCTCGCGGACGACTGGTCCGCGCTGCACCAGCTCTTCTCGCCGGACGCGCCGCCGTCGGAAGCGGCCGCGTGGCGCGCACGTCGGCGGCAGCTCACGGCCGCGCCGCACGAGCAGGTCGGCCTGATGCTGGTCGAGCGCGCGTGGCACGACGTCGCGGCGCGCGGGCGCGCGGACGGCACGCTGCCTGATCCCGCGTGGCCGCATCCGTCGTCCGTGGATCTGCGCGCGCACATCGCATACTTGCGGCAGCACATGGATCGCGCGCAGCTGCTGCAGGCGCACGCCGAGGAGGCGGCGCGCACCGTCCTGCCCCGGCGCCTCACCGCGCAGGACGTGGCGGCGTGGACGCCGGTCGTGCCGCGCCGCCCGTCCCTCGTCGACGACACGAGCGCGCCGATGGTGCACCGCCTGCAGCAGATGCGCACGACCGCTCGGTCGGTGCGCGCGATCGAGCAGCCCGTCGGCGCCGAAGCGTCGTGCGCGCTCGCGACGATGCTCGTCCCGACGCACGTATCGCGCGCCGAGCTCGCGACGTGGACCGAGCTCGTCGGCGCCGAGCGACTCGAGCGCGCGATCGCGCTGGCCGTCGAGCGCCGCATCCTCCAGCATGCGGACGGCACGCTCACGTACACGGACGAGCGGCAGCGCGCGCTCTCGACGTCCGTGCCGGCCGTCCACGCCGCGTATCGCCGCGCGCAGGCGGCCGGGCGCGTACAGGTGCATCCTGCCGCGACAGAGAGCGAGACGGCCGCGTGGCTCTCGCTGCTCGAGACGCGCCGCGTGCATGCGTCGCTCGACATGGCGCCCCTCGCGGCGCTGCGCCGCCGCCCGAAGCTCAATGCACGCACGCTCGATGACGTCGAGACCGAGTGCCGCCTCACGCTCACGTGGGACGCACTGCCGCCGCTGCCGGACGTCCGGCCGCCCGACGCGCTCGTGCTCGGCGTCTCGTCCGCGCTCGCCGCCGCGCTCGAGCGCGCCGGGCCGTCGGGCATGCCCGCCTCCGACGCGCCGCTCGACGCAGGCGCGCACCGCGCCTTTATCGTCGAGGGACCGCGCCTCGTGCACGAGCGCTTCGCGGCGTCGTGGCAGGTGCCGACGCTGCGCGGACCGCCCGTGTGGCCGCGCGCATGGCTCGACGTGCACGGCGACACGCACTGGCCCGTGTGGCACGCGCGCGTCGCGCACGTCCTCGCGCGCGTGAGTGCGCGGCCCGGCACGTCCGTCGAGGCGCTCGTCGCCGACGCCGACCGCCTCGAGGTGTACGACGTGGTGCGTGCGTGCGCGGACGCCGGGTGCATCGCGATCCGCGGCGCGGCGCCGTTCCTGCGGCCGCGCGACGCGTACGTCGTGCCATGTTCGCCGTGGTTCATGTAGTATACAAGCTATCGTACAGAGTCAGGGGTGCGCGGTGCATCGCCGCGCTGCGGCGACACGCACATCGAGAGCGACGAGCCGAGGACCGCGCGCTCAAAGTGCATGAGCTCGGCCATCAGGCCAATGTTCGGCGACGTGCGCGGCCGCTGCGCCGACACAAACGCATACGCCTGCTTCAGCGTCCAGCGCCGCGTCTGGATCAGGTAGGCCATCACGCACGTCGCACTGCGCGACTTGCCCGCGCGGCAGTGCACAAACGTCGGACGGCCACACGCGCGCATGCGCTCCAGGAAGCGGCACGCATCGCGCAGCTGCTGCTGCACACCCACGGCCTCGACCACGTCGCGCATCGGGATGTGCAGATAGTCACGGATCGACGTGTCGCGCAGCACGGACATCGGCGAGTGCGGATCCTCCTGCGACAGAGGCAGCTCGGCGGCCGTGTTGAGCACCGCGCGGATGCCGAGCGCCTCGAGCTGTCGCGCGTCCGCCGGCGTCTGGATGTGCGAGCCGAGGTACAGCTGGCCCGGCACAATCGTCGATACCTCAAAGTCGGTCGCCTCCTCCGGCTCCCGCGCCGTGCGCGGCGCATCCCACAGCGGCTCGGCGCGATCAGTCATCACGTACAGCCCCGCCGTGAGCGGCCGCGACAGCGCACCCTCCGTGCCCGACGACAGCGACGGCGCGGGCGCCACGTCCGAGACCGACGTGTTCAGCCGCGGCAGCGGCGGACGCCGTGCGCGCGCGTCGCACCCCGACCCCGGCAGCGCCAGCTCCTCGATCGGCGCCGTCTCCCGATCCTCCTGCTCGACATACGAGTCGCCCACCTCAAAAAACGGGAGCCACGCCGGATTCTCCCGCAGCCCACGCACGCCGCCCAACACATGGTAAAGACCACATCGGCGCGACGTGAGCTCCGGCGGCACACGCTCCGACGCACGCGCGCGGATCGCCGCAATCGTGCGCAGAAGAAGGTACGCGGCGAACGACGACGCGCGATCCTCGTACAGCACCACAATATCCATGAACCAAAACACCCGGATCAGCTCGTTCAGCACAGCCGGATCCACCGCCTTCGACACGGGCGGAAGCTCCTGCGCCCAGCACATGGAACGCAGCTTCCGCCGCCCCGCCTCCGACTGGATGTACGAGGCAATGTCAATGCTGTCCAACAGCGCAGGACTCGAGGTCAGCGCACGCTGCGTACGGCGAAAGAGCAACGTAGGAATCTGTACATTGATCGCGCCCTTCAGATGACCAGTGCGCACGTCATCACTCCCGTCCAGCATATCAGACGTATCCATACACCCCTGGAATATATGCGCAGGCCGCGTGTCCAGCAGCAGCACGGGCACCGTGCTGCGCGATTGAAAGGGGACACGCGTCAGCTCCTCCGCCTTCGACTGAATCCGCCTCGCCGACATGACAGGCGAGCTCGGCGCACTCAGACTGCCACCCGCCTCCGGCGCATGTCCCTGCGCTGGCGGCGGCGCGTCGACCCAGCTCGGATCGTACGGACCCTCCGTCACAGCCGCATCATCCGGCAGCGAATGAACCAAGTGCATCGAGGGCACATGCGCGGCGTGCGGCACGGGCCGTCCACAGTACGCCGAGCACGCATCACACGGGCTGGGGCGCTTCACTCGCTTCCCCCGCAGCGTACTCAGCAAGCGCTCCATCAACTCATCCGGTCGGATCGCTGCCACGCCTTGCGGCGGATCCTGATAGAGCATAGAAATAGCCAGCACACGTAATACCAGGCTCGAGGTCAGATCAGCGTCGCTGCGGCCACAACGAAAATGCGCCACCCCCCCAGGATCGCCGTGGATACACACCCGCTTCGCAGCACCGCCGCCGCCCGCTGGCCACGCCACCCCCAGGCTTCGCCGCCCCGCGCTTGCCACCGCCCTGCCCGCATGCGCCGCCCTTCGGCCGACCGCCGCAGTATCACCACGTGATCCTTCGAAGGTACTGGCACGCTGGCGACGCACGTCGTCGCTCCGCCATCGCATTGACACACAGGCACCTCTGTGCTTCCCACGGACTGTCACTGCTGCATACCATACTTGAATATGTCGACGCCGTCGAGTGGCAACACGATGCCGCGTCGGAGTGCGAACTCTCGCCGTCGAGGTGGTCAGCGCCAGCGCCACGCTAACGCCGCCGCTGGCGCCGAGGACGACACGGAAGAAGTCCGCACCCTGCGTGCCACGTATCCAACGCAACTCGCCATGCTCTCCGAACTCTTCCCCACATGGACCGACGAAGATCTCTTATTCGTCATCCTCGAAAGTAACGGGGAAGTCGAAATCGCGGTCGGCCGGATCAGTGAAGGCCATGCCGAGCAGTTCTCGTCCGTCAAGTCCAAAAAGACACAGCGCAAGGAAGCAGCCGCCCACTCGGCCGCCGCCCTCGCCAGCTCCCAAGCCACGGAATCCACCACACCTGCCGCCGCACCCGCATCCACACTCACGCAGGCCGCCCCTCCCAGCACCTCACAAACCGCCTCGGCTGCCGCGCCCACGGACGGCTCGCGCCGCTCGACCCGTGGCGGAGAGCGCGCTTCCCGTGGCCGCGGTGCGCCCGCTGCTCGCGCAGGTCGCGGTGGCTTCCGTGGCGTGGCTCGCGGTGGCGCGGCCTCGGCTTCCGCTCCCTCCGCCCAGAGTCAAGCCATGCCCGTGACAACGACGCCGGCGGCCTTCAGCCACAAGCCCAAGCCCACCGAGACCAAGCCCCGCACAACCACCATGAGCTGGGCACAGATCGCGCGTCCCCAGGAGCCGCCCAAACCTTCACTCGAACACGAGGCGGCACCCGTGGAGACGCCCGCGCCCCAGCACGATACAGACACGGCTCCCGCTGTGGCACCCCCCACCACGGAGACCATCCCCGTGACCCAGACAAGCGCGTCAGCGCCTGCCGAAACACCCCTCCCTGCTGCCGTGTCGACACGTCCCGCTCGTGCACAGCGCCCGCGCCAGGATGCAGCGGTGGTCATGCCGGATGGAGCATCCTTGGACCAACTGGATGTCAAGTTTGGCACCCTCACCTTTATGGCGAACGATGGCGCCGAAGCAGCCGAACCGAGCCTCGGCTCCACCGGCTCAGCGGCTGGCTTGAACGTGGACACCAAGCAAGACCCTACCCCCGTGCACGAATTTGATGGATTCAAAAGCAGCGGCTTTGGTGTGAATGGTGCGTACGGCCTCGCCGGCACGCGGCCTGTGAACCAGGACTCATCCGCTACGCCTGCTGCCGAGGAGGCGAGTGGTACACTGTCGTACGGCAGCGGCACGCCCGGCCAGGCCTATGCCTCGTCGATCTACGGCTTCGACTCGAACCAGCGCTCGTCGCACCCCTACGCGACAGGCCTGCGTGCCACGACCGACGAGCGTGCCTCGCAGCCCGCCGCTCCTACGGGGCCCGCTGGCCCCGTAGCCGGTGGCTACGACGTGGGTGTGATGCCATACGTGCAGCAGCCACAGGGCCCACCTCAGCTCCCGCAGCACCAGACGCAGACCCAGCAGCAGTCGCAGCAACAACCGCAGGCCCAGCAGCCTTTCCCGAACGTGATGCCATACTACTATCCTTACTACATGCCGAACCAGTTCCAACACTTTTCGCCTGCGGCCGGCTTTGGCCAGTACCCGCTGTACGGTGCGCAGCCACAGCCGCCGTCGAAGCTCGATGTACCCGCGCCAAGCCTTGCGGCGTACACACAGCACGACCCTATGGGCACACCTTACAGTACTCACACCCCGCCGCAGCCATACCAGGCCGCTCCCAGCGTCTCGATGCCGACGTACGAGTCGCAGGGCTTCTCCCAGCGGCTGGGGGGTAGTGGTAGTGCCAGCGCGAACGCGGACTTTAAGCTGCAGGGCGGCTCGGCTACCTCGGATGCCAACCATTCGCTTCCAGGTCTGAGTTTCTTGGGTGGTGGCGTGCCACAGGGTGCGCCTGCCGCGCCCGTCCGTGCCGGTTCGACATCGTCTGTGCCAGCCACGTCGACCCCTCTGGACTATCGCGCGTTTGACGCGACCAACTCGCCTGCCACGCGCTCCGCGGCTGCCTCTGGCTCCTCGGCCGCGGCGACGCCCAGCGTAGGTGCTACGACGGGCATGCCACCGCCACCACCGCAGGGCATGCCGAGCCACCAGGCGGCCGCACCGATGGCTCAGCAGCACCCAGCATACTACCAACACTATGCGGCCGGACTCGGCCATGCCAACGCGTACGATGGCTACCACCAGTATGGTCGCCAGCCGTATTGGGTCTAGTCGACTCCGACCTTTCTTTTTCCCATAGCCAAGTAATGGTCACGACGGCCGTTCTCTACATGCGTGGCCTGCCTGCATCGCGGCGACTCTACACGTCGGCAGATTGATTGGTCCCGCGTCCTTGATCCACGTGGTGGTGTATCGGCCGACCTGTCGGCATAGAACTGGCGAGAGTGCGCTGCGAAGCTGTCGTGCTGGGAAAAATCGTGCCACAGCGGCGCACTCTTTGGTCGGCTGCGCCTTGAACGCACTTTCGCTTCGTTTTGTGGATTGTGGGACCCATTCTGAGGGCGATCCCTGTGAACGTGTACTTGGTTTGATTTTGGCTGTCTGATCTTGTGCGCGTGCACGTCCTCTTCTTCCACCCTCGCCCCTCTCCCCCAAACCGTTCTTCAGCCGCCAGATGCCTCGTGGTACAGAGACGGCTGCGGCTGACCACAGCACAAGTCCGCATGAATTCAAAGTACCACCGAGCTCGGACTCTCTCCTTTCAGATGCATCCATTTCGCCGGCTGCCCCGTTTGATCCTTCCCTCCCCTCCTCCGTGTTCGGCCCCGAGGCCGAGGCGCCGTTCACGCCATCAGGCCTACTCGGCTCTCATGTCAAACAAAATGTCTCATGGGATGCGTCGCATGAGCCTCTGACGATTGACCTGAACCGTGTGTCATCGCTCACACTTAGCACGCCCCATTCTCGAAGCAGCCACGCCGAACTCCCAACACAATCTCCCGAGAAACAACCGGCTTTACTGCCGTCCTATGATTCTGTATATACGACGCCCTTTACGGACTCACCTATTCCGCAAACGCCATCGGCGCCTCAACGACTCAACTCTACTCAGTCTTCGCATGCGTCGTCCACGGATGATCTTGGCCAAGCATTCGACATACCACCGCAGGCCTCGCCTGCCGCAGCTCCATTGCCAGCTCCCATGACACCTAGGATCCAGTCGGATCCGGCCATGAGACACGCCGCGTCCGTGTCGACCAGCTCGTGTGCCTCTGTTGCCACGCCCGAGTTCAATCTGCCTGTACAGCCACGCTTCAGTATGCCGGACATATATTCGCCCCCGTGTGGCACGCCGGATCGAGGCATATCGGTGCCTCAACAACACCTGGCTTTCGAATCGAGTCCTACACCGCGCAAGTCGTCCACCATACCGATCTACATGGACCAACCGCCCTTGCCCTTGCCTCCGCCGATGCCACTCCATGATATGACCGATGCATCTTTGGTGCATCCTGCATTCACATCGCCTCTTTCGTCGTCTGTGGCACCTTCCCCCGCCCTTGGCCCCGTACCAGGCCACTTTCCTGGCCCGCCTACCACCCCCGGTCCCCACCTGCTGGACGACCCTTTTGTTCCGACGCCGTACTATTCCCCCATGCCACATCCTGAAATACCTTCGATGCCGATAGAGGCAGGTCCACCACCGTCACTTCCGGTCATGTCGCGCGTATTCTCTGCGCCCATGCCATCTACTATGGTCCAAGAGCCGACGCAGCCGTCTGTACCATTCACACCGGTCCAGCGTCGACCATCAGTACCCGCATCTCCTGTGCCGGCTAGCAGTTATAGCTTGCCCGTGAACCATGCATCCATGGCTCGCAAGTGCTATACGCCGTATTCCAAGACCCCAAATCCGGCACCGTCATGGACGTACCAGGATGCCGATTATATGTCCTCGCCGATGACAGCGTCCAAAAGCATGGGGTGCCTTGCCTCACCTCTTCCTGCATCTCCGGCCACGCCAAGTGGTCTGCCAAGGCGCGGCTCACGAATGTCACACAGTATTAGTATGCCTGGTGACCATATATCGGCGCTACTCGATTTTGAAGGACCAAGCCCCACGCGCATGCGTGGACGGTCGTCTGGACCGCCGCCCTTGGTGGTGAGCTCAGCTGACAAGCTGCATGCTTGTCACTGTGGCCGGCGTTTCAAGCGTCTCGAGCACTTAAAGCGTCACATGCGGACCCATACTCAAGAGCGTCCTCATAAATGCCCCATTGCCTCTTGCGGGAAGAGTTTCGGCCGGACCGACAATCTATCGCAGCATCTCAAGACCCATTTCCGACCAGCTGGTCTGGGAGGACGGACCAATGAACTGGTCCATACAAAGGACGAGGTGCCCCGGGCTACCAATACACGCAACGATCCCTTTGCAGCAGCGGCGGCGGCGGCCGCTGCAGCGGCCGCAGTCCATGGACAAGCGCATATGCACATGGTGCCACCAGAGCATGCCCCCATCCATCCAGAGGGATAACATAGCTAGAGCACATGCTCAATATCACATCCACTTCCTTATACTACGTACCTTTATGATAGGGACTTGGCGCGGTACAACAAGATATAGGCCACCGAATCTTCGCCGCCACCGTACAACATCTCGATCTTCTCAGGCGGTACAATCGTCACCTTATCATCGTCGAATTTGTACCAGTCCTGCGATGGCGCATCTAGCGAGTCCGACGGCGGATCCACAGCCGATTTACGCACCCATGACATGTAATGACCGGCATCGGCTGCAGCGCCCTTGTGCGTCACAATACCCACTAGGTCGTACAGGCCACTGACATTGCAGCCATGATCACTGGACAAATCAGGATCGATAGTAGCTTGAATGTCGGCCGCTTCCTTCGATCGCTGCTCACGCTCCTGCTCATCTGTTAAAGCACCGCCCTCCACGGCGCCCAATTCCAGGTGCCGTTCCTTGGCGCGCGCACGGATTTTGGCTCGATCGGCCCGTTCTTTCTCAACAGCGCGTATCTTGGCACTGACAGGTGATAATCGACGGGCTAGTTCTGGCGTCACAAGCGAGCTGGCATCTAGTTCCTTAGGAAACTTGACTTTTCGCATAATCTTGGTCTTTTTGTTAATGTCGCGGCGCCAATAGAACCGCACAAAGTGCACAAACAAGTATTCAGAAAGGCGGGTGATGCGGCGAGTTTCATCGTATACTGCTGTGCGCTGTAGCTGCTCTGAATGCTTCTCCAGCTTTTGCGAGAACGAGTCCAAAATGCCGGACTCCATGTCGTTTGTTTGGCTAGAAATCGTACACTGCAGTATCTGGAACGGCTCATCTAGCTGTGCGGGTGTTTCGTTCGGGGCCTCTTTGCAGCGTCTCTCAATGGACATGTGACCAGTCAGGTACTGTGCCACGAGTGGCTCGGACGGCGTTACAGCAACACGAGACGATGCCAAGGCCTGGATGATTTGAAGCCATGCCTCCTCCGCATCCTGTTGTGCGAATCCACCAGACGTGCTCGACATCTCTGCAAACTGTGGAGCAATTTTGCGCAGCGTCGAGAGCAGCACCAATGGCGGCACTGGCTCGGTGGTTTTCCGCATGTCCTGAAACAGATCACGCAGCGCGGCTGTAAAACTAGCATCGCCCTGGTTCGAGCCGATGCGGCCTGGAAATGAGTTCAGAGCATCTTCAAGTTGAGGAATGGCTCTTAACAGCTGGAGCGTAGCATTCAAGTAGCAGGTGTTACCAAGGTTCACAAGACCCACGCGTAGATCCTTAGCCTTGCTGAGCTCATCTTCCGGCAAATCCTCCAGGAACTGCACAGGCTTTTCTGGGGCCTTGGGCAGCTCACCCACAGCACCCAGCACCATGAACTGCTGACCCGCGCGCGCACCCACTTTGCCTAATGGGGTATCGTCTTTTAGCAATCCTCCCTTGATGAGTACTTTTTGGCGTTCGGGTGGCACATGCGTGACGTCAGCAATGGCACGCTTGAAATCCAGGCCTGTACCCTCAAGATTCATAGATACATCATACTGCGCGTCAGCAAATTCAACGTACATTTTTCCCATTATGCTTTACTTTCACTGGGATGGTCGTCATCTTCCCCATGGAGCGGTGACGTCACGCGTCGCGATGCTTTGGGACCTGGCCTCATGCACGATGACGACGCTTCCTTCGGCCGAGATACGATGCCCAAAAAAAGTCGTCCTGCAGCAGGCACAGGTATCGACCGCGACGATGGCCAAGCTAACGAAGCGTACGAAAAAGTTTATGAAAAACAAGCTTGACCAGACGCTCAAGCAGCGTCAGGATGCGAAGAAGAAGCAGAAGTACACACAAAACAAGGGAAAGCGTGTCAACGATGAGCCAACTGAGGAGAAAGAGGAGGAGCCTGAGGTGGTCGAGTCCCAGGCGCCTGCCATGAGCGTCGACGATTTCCTAAGCGGTGGATTCCGTGAAGGTATGGAAGGCGAAGACGAAGAAGAAGAGGCAGAGGAAGACGACGATGATCTCGATGAGGTTGATGATATCGAGGATGCCGAGGCGCATGCCCAAGACCTGGCTCAGCTCGCCGAGAAGGACCCTGAATTTTACAAGTATCTTCAAGAAAACGACCAAGAGCTTCTTCACTTTGGTCAAGGCGAGGATGAAGAAGAAGAAGAAGACGAGGAAAAAGAGGAGGAGGAAGATGAGCGCCTATTGACGATGGACATGCTGCAGCAGTGGCAAAAAAGTTTGTTACGGCACCGCTCGCCGCGCGCTTTGCGGCGCTTGCTACTGGCTTTCCGCTCTGTCCTTAGTTCACATGATGATGAGGTGCAGCATGCCTTTCACGTACAAGACAGCCGTGTGTTTTCTAAGCTAATAATCACTACGCTCAAGTATATGCCGATGGTGATGGAGTACCATGTGCCTTACAAAAAGACCGCAGATGGTCGCTTTAAGGTACAGACACACACACAAAAGTGGCACATACTACACCGGCCCGTGCGCAGCTACTTTATGAGCGTGATCAAGCTTCTGCAAACGCTGCCTGAGGCCGACATGGTCTATGTGGCCCTCAACGAGTCGGCTAAGATGGTGCCTTACTTGCATCAGGACCGACGTGTGGCGCGTGACTATGTGCGTGCGCTGCTGGGGCAGTGGTCATCGGGCGAGGACCGCATTCGCCTCGCTGCGTTTTCATGCTTGTACGTGACGACGGCCTCGGCGCTGGATGACGACATGGTGGATTTCTGCCTTAAGAGCACGTACCATACCCTGATTCGGAACACACGCAACACCAAGCCACATACGCTCGAGCACATCGCGCTCATGAAAAACACTGCGTGTGAGCTATTTACGTTGCATGCGGACGCGAGCTACCAACAGGCGTTTGGGTTCATCCGCCAATTGGCCATTTCCCTGCGCAACTGTCTCAAGCTCAAGACCCAGGAACAGTTCCAAACTGTGCTCCAATGGCCCTACCTCCACTGCCTTGACTTTTGGTCGTTGGTCCTGGCCAAGACGTGCCACGTTGACCGCGAGCAAGGCGTGCCGAGCCACATGCGCCCGCTGATCTATCCGCTCGTGCAGGTGTCCCTTGGTGTCGGTCGTCTCGTGCCCATGTCTCGCTATTTCCCACTACGCCTGCATGTCATTGAGTCTATGCTGCGCCTGATACAGGCAACGCATGTCTATGTGCCGCTTGCACCGCTGATTATCGAGGTGCTTGAGAGTGCCGAGTTCCAGCGACGCGGCAAGGGCGCGACGCTCAAGCCACTTGATCTTGAGACGACGTTCCGTGCTCCTGCCGCGTATGTGCGCACACGCATCTATGCGGACCAGCTTGCCGACGAATTTGCGTATGTGCTCCTCGAGTTTCTCGCTACCCAAGCGCGTCACATTGCCTTCCCTGAGCTCGTGATCCCCATAACTGTGCAGCTGCGCCGCGCTCTCAAGACGTCACCGTGCGTGCGCCTGAATGAGGCGGTGCGTCCGTTGCTGGACAAGATCCGCATGAACGCCACATGGATTGAGCAGCGACGCAGCCAGGTCGAATTCGCACCGAACGATCAGTCGCAGGTCGATGCATTCTTGCAGAACGAGGCGTCTGACGCACCGCTTCAGCAGGCTGTGCGTCTTGCGCGCAAGGTCCGTGAGCAAAAGCGGCGCCTGCTCGAAAAGACGGCGCATGTCGTAGAAGATGACGAAGCATAGTGTACTATTCATGCAGCGACCTGTACTCGGCCAGCGAGAGCTCTAAGGCGAGTCGTGTGTCGTCGTCCATGTCGTCGTCCAGCGGCGGCACACGGCGGCTGTCGGTGCGCTCAGCGACGAGCGCACTTTTACCAGCACGGCGCGCGCTCTGTGCTTGCACCGAGTCAACGGCACGTAGTGTCGGCGATGGCTTGGCCCATGCGCCTAGAGAGTGCGGCGAGCGCGATGGTCGCGTATTCTCGGCGCGCATATCGGGCCAGTCGCACAGACTGCCCGTGAGGCTCGACGACATGGAGCTCAGAGATCCTTCGGGGCTGCCGAATCGTGCATGGCGTGGCACAGCGACTGTCTGCAACTTACTCCACGAGCTGGGATGCGAGTCGCCGCTGGTCGTCGTCGATGCAGAGCGCCCAGCCGTACACAGAATGTCCCATGCACGCGACGTCGGCGCCATGTCACGTACGGGCACGAGGGGCGGCGATAGAGGCGTTGCATCGCTATCGCCTTCGTGCGTTTCCAAATCGTACATGAGTTCAGGAGACCAATCGTCATCGACGCCTGATGCCTCCTGCTGACTGAGCATCAGCGCATAGTCCAGTGCGACATCTTCATCGAGAGCGCCATGCACGCTTGACTCGAGTGCGGCGCGCTGTGCCTGAGACGAGGCGCGTTTGTCGCGCTCCATTCGCACCTGGTGCTGACCCTCTTCCACGTCCTGGACGAAATCGGCCTTAAGTCGCGTGCGTTCCGGCACCGAAGCCTTGCTCCGCCGCGGCGCCGTGCGCGGCGCCTGGGATACTGGCTCAGAGTCTGTGTGCCACGACAGGATGTGCATGCCGATCGCGGCCACAAACATGTCGTCGGCGGCCATCATGTGCGTCACACGGAAACGCGCGGCCTCTTCCTGCGTAAGTTCGCCGGCCGCCAGCATCCGCGCTGGATGCCGCCGAGCTGCGCGCTCGTTGAAAACACGCACGAGCGAGCCTGTGAGAGCATCGAGAGCTTTGATCGTGCCGTCCTCACAACCGGCAAAGAGTAGGAGTGGCGAAAACGCCAGGGCCGTGATGGCTGTGTGATGCGCCTCGATAACGAGCGCTGGGCGTACTTGGCGCTCTGCTACCGCGGGCTCTGCGCCCTGCCACGCTACTTGCGCCTGCTCATCGTACACTTCTCCATCGTCATCCCATTCCCACACGCCGATACATCCAGACGCCGTGCCAGCGCAAACAAACTTGTGCTCCTGCAGACGAGATGCTTGCATGCGCGCGACAAGCGCCGTAGGAAGCGGCGGTGGCTTGGCACGTATGTCAAAGTCGCACCGCAGGCATGTGATGGCCGAGAGCGTTGGTGCACCAAACACGGCCGTGCATACTTGACTGCCGATGGTATGACGCAAGAACACGCGCGCATCTTTGTGGTGCACGAGCAGCGACAGGCCCGATGCATCGAGCACCATGTCTGAGACGGGTGTGCGACCGGAAAGAATGACGATGCGCTGTGGGCCCGGGTAGTTGTGTCGCTCGGCGAGCATATCGCGCACACATACATTCTGCCACACAATGATCGTGCCATCCAAACGCGCGGCGGCCAAAATGCCATGGGCTGGCGCATAGGCAAGGTGCGTGACGTGGTGTGCGGCCGTGCCCGACCAGAGTGGCTCCATGTGCTTCGGGTGCCATACATTCACGGAGCCATCGGCGGCGGCCGTCGCAAACGTCACATACAGCTCGCCCAGCATCGAGAGTTGCTGCCGATGCCGTTCGTCTGAGTAGACACCGCCATGGCCGGGTGCACACGTCATGCCAATGGCGGTCACGGGTGCCGAATGGGCGTATCCCGCGGGAAAGGCTCGATTATGGATCGTGCCACGCGCACTTTGGCCGCGCCAGTCGAGAGTCGTGAGAGAAATGTCGCCGGAGGCGAGGCCCCATACAATCTGTGAGGCGTATGCGTCAGTTGCTTGAGCCGTGGTCGTCGGACTTAGATCGATGTTGGGGTGGCCATTTGGTGTGCGCGCTGAAAAGCCGTGTGCGTCCAAAAAGTCCTTGGCGACTTTGCCCGTGTGGGTATTCGATCGAGATGCGACACTAAAGTCATTCGAGAGAGAAAGCACGAAGCGGCGCGATGCTGAGAGGGCTAGCACGCTAAGCGTCCCGATGCGCGGATCCGTAAGCACCGTCGGCGTGCGCGACTTGCGCCACCGCCGCAACAGGGCGGAGCGGGCGACGTACTCGCCGCGCCAGCTCGGCTCCATACGACGCAATGCCGGAGCGACACGGAGCGCGGACCATGCAGGATCGTTGATGTGCTCATGCAATGTGTGTTCTCTTTCTTCGAGGCCCGACGCAACCATAAACGCCGCGCGCCATGTCGTGTCCAGAGACGCGATCGCGCGCCATGCACGGCACGTTGAGCCACATCGAACGATAGAGATGGGATCGAGGAATGCAAATATACGCGCTATCGTCTGGGGCGTCAGCTGTGAGACATCTACCACGGACGAGGGCGTGGGATCAGTAGGCAACGCATGATCGGGAGATTCATCACGGGGTGGCAGTGTGCAGTGCCGAAAGCTTGTGTCGAGATCCAAAGGTGTAATAGATGCACAGTCAGGTACGTTCATCCAAAGACACACAAGCAGTCGTCACAGTACACACAGCCAGCCAGCCAACCGTGAGTAGGTGGGAGAAAAAACTGACACCGCTGGCGCAGCCTTGACGCGTGGCGTGTCGCGGACCTACTGGGTTCTACCAACGTGTCTGTTGTGCACGGACCATGCTAGGATAGTCGCTCTACATAATTGGCAGGGAACAGACCCATGGCACCTGTCCGAGCATTCGTGCCGCTCCACCAGTCTTCGCTGGCGAACTCGATATCGACGATCTGGTCACCTTCGGCCAGGGTGATTTCATTGTCCTCGTCCATCTCGTAGTCGTACAGCGCGACGGCCTGAGGAGCTGCTGCCGGTGGGGCCGGGGGCGGCGGAGGAGGGGGTGCCACGGCCTCGGGTTCAGGAGCGGGCGGAGCCGGTGGTGCGGGAGGCGGCGGCGGCGGGGGTGGGACTTGCTCCTCTGTGGGAGGCTCTGGTGCCGGAGGAGCGGGGGGAGCAGGAGGCGGCGGCGGTGGGGGTGGGACTTGCTCCACTGCAGGGGGTTCCGGTGCCGGAGGAGCAGGTGGTGTAGGAGGCGGAGGCGGTGGGGGTGGGATCTGCTCCACTGCAGGGGGCTCTGGCGCCGGAGGAGCAGGTGGGGCAGGTGGTGGTGGCGGGGCAGAGGTCGTCTCTGCTTCCGGCTCTGCCTCTTCCAACAGCTCCACATAGTTGGCGGGGAACAGACCTGTCGCACCGCTGGGACCTGTTGCTGACCACCAGCCCTCGTCGACTTGGTCAATAGCTGTAAGGATCTCGCCCTCGCGCAGCGTGAGCTCATTGTCTTCTTGAGCATCATAGTCGTACAGAACGGTGGCACGCTGACCACCTGATGCGGGCGCATCCAACGCAGGAGGTTCTGCGGACGCTGTGGGCTCGGGTACTGGTGGCGCTGGGGGTGCAGGAGGTGCAGGAGGTGCGGAAGGTGCAGGGGGTTCTTCGTTCACCGAGGCGCGATTCATCTGGGAGACGACATGGTCGACCGAGGGAGCGCTCTCCGCGGGAGCCTCTTCGGCCTCGCGTTCCTGTCGAGCCTTTTCTTGACGCTGACTCCACGTCAGCTTGCCAGGCGCAGCAGTACGTCGACCAGGTGGAGCAGGGCCGGTAGGTGCATGAGCTTGGGAAAATGGCATCGTGCGATCAAGAGAGAGCTTTCCGGGCTTCGGCAACGATACAGGTGTGTACGATGTACCGACCGGCTGAATTTTGTCCTCTTCTGCGGGCTTGGGTGGGGCAGGTTCAGGCGCAGGTTCAGGCGCAGGCTTGGGCGCTGACGAGGGCTGAGGTACTGAGCGCTGGGGCACCGCGGGTTGGGGCACCGCAGGTTTTGGCGCGGAAGGCGGCGCGGGATTCGAGAGCTTGCCCTCACGCAGCTGCTTGAGCTCTTCACGAGCAGGTGTATAGTTTGTGCCCACCGGTCCAGGTGTCTCATGGCTCTTGGGCGCCTTGGCTTGCATGCCTCGAATATCAGGCGTGCCTACCGGCTTATGTGTAGTGCCGACAGGCGCAATCGGTTCAGGGGCACGCGAGCTCGCCGTGCCATACTTACTGCCGCTACTGTCCATGACCTTGCGCAGAATAGCGTCAGGCAAAATATCGTCCTCGGTGCGTGCCTGGATGGACACATGGTACACCTTGAAGTAGTCGGCGACCGTGGCGCTATGAGGCGGAAATAGGCCTTTGCGGTTCTCAGGCACGCCCTCTCCGCACCAGTTGATCAGTACAAACTTGGGCAGGTGGGTGTTAGGGTCGCTCACGCGCGCCAGGGCATATTGTACCTTGCCGTCGGAAAACTCCTCAACGAGGTCGTCGAGGGAGCCTTTGGCGGCAGCTGTCACGTCCAGATCATTCGAGAGCTTTTTGTAAGAGAGCACGACATAGTCAATCACCCCGTCCAGCACCTTTTCGTACGCGGTGCGGATGGCCGGTGACGACAAATTCACCTGGAGCGACATGTCCCTCGCACACTTCCGGCCCGGGTGGCGGCGCTGGGCGTGGTTCGAGCGCCTCCATTTTCGACATATCACGTGATGTCCATCTGCGTCCTGGGCGAGCCCGGCAGGGGTGTGGCTTGACGAACGCTGGTTTCGCGATGTTGGCGCGGCTGGTCCCTGTGCTGGTGTGTCTAGCCGTGCTGCTGTCTCTTGTGCCGGAGCAGTCCAGTGCAAATGCGTTCTTGTCTTTCTTGTCGCCGAGGAAGCAGGCGCCGCCGACCGTAGCGCATCGGTCGCTGTACATGGGTGTGCCTGTGACCGAGTCGACGGCGACGATGCGGCTGCTGCATCCGCGTATGCAGCGCTTTATTCGCGATACACAAGATGTGAATGAGAAGTCGTCTACGGCGATGATTTCTCTCACGGATACGGGTGTACTGGCTGGCTTGAACCCGCGCAACGGGGCCATGGCGTGGCGCCGCTTTATTGAGAACGAAACCGTCCACGGCCTTTTTTCGATTGACGAGGACATGCTTATGGTGAGCTCACAAAACAACGACACGCTGATCGCGCGCATGCTCGTTGGCGATCGCGGTGTGATCGACTGGGAGCATACGCTGAACGATACCGCCGTCGACGGCCTGCCCGTGTACGCGACGTCATGGGACACGGGCGAGACCGATGCGCTCATTGTCGCGGGTGGTATGCTGCACTACTTTACCAGCAAGAAGCTCGCATGGAAGTGGGAGCCGAATGGTGGCGCCGTCGTGCAGTTTGTCACGCCATACAACGACCGACTCCAGGTCGTGAGCCATGTGCCCCAGGGTGACGAGGGCTCTGCGCTGCGGTTCACGGAGCTGACGATCGATGGCGATACGTCTGCTGACTATACGATGTCGTACACGATCAAAGATCCCCGATCGATCGTGTTTTTGCCGTATCGTCCACGGAGGCACATCAACGAAGCCTACCATGCGAATGAACAGAGCGGTCCACACGTGGCTTGGCTGGACGACGACGGCGTTGTGCGTGCGCAGCGCATCATCAATGGCGATGTGGTGCTGAGTGAGCTCCGGTCGATCGGCGCGCCGTTCACGCGCCTGCAGGACGTGGGTCTCGGCAACCGCGGTGTGTTTCTGGCGCACCACGCGGACGGTGCTGTCGAGATTGTGTATGTGTCGCCAACAGGAGACGGCATGAATGTGATTGGCAGCTTTAGCGAGCTCGATCGTGATGCCGTGTTGGACGGTGGCTTGGATCTGGATGGCAAAGCGTATGTCCTGCGCATGAATTATGATCCATCGATGCACATGCTCGTTCAGGAGGTCTTCCGTGTGGACGAGGTCGTGGATGAACAGATGGGCACGATGTCGAGCATGATGTTCCAATACGACTTTGCGCAGTATGGTCCGCTGCGCGCGGTGCTGAGTGAGTTCCGTGTGCTGGAGAGTGGCCATCTGGCGGTGCGGTGCGTGCTCTTGTCGCAGTCGGGCAGTGTCCATATGCTCGTGGATGGTGTGCAGGAGTGGGTCGTGGAGCACGGCCTCTCCAAGCCGCAGCGCACGCTTCTTGTGCCGCTCGCCGACCAGCTTCTTGGCCAAGCGGCTGTGTCGTCGCACGCCATGCCAGCGTGGCCGCTGTCGATCGAGGCATTGGAGAACGAGTCGCTCGTCGATCGCTGGCTGCGACACGCGCGTCAGCTGTGCCATCTGCACACACACCTCCATCGCTTTGCCCGCGGCCCACTGCGTCGGGCGCTCCTGTCGCTGGGCCGCCAGATCGAGGCGATGCTGGGGCACAAGCCTGACACGTACGTGGAGAAGCCGATCGCGGGAGGCCCGCGCTTGGACTCGCTCCCGGATGCGGACCAGACGGCGCCGCGCGAGGCGACGCCGTCGGACATGGCGAAGCTGTACCACGACCGCTTTGGCTTTGACCATGTCGCGGTCGCTGCGTCGCGCTACGGCAAGCTGTACGGCATCAAGGTCACGCTGGATGGCTCTTACCTGCTCTGGGCGCGCCCTGTCGTGCCGTACGAGCAGGGCGCGCACGTGAATGTGACGCACCTGATCCAGACGCGGGCGAGCAACACGCTCGCCTTCGATCGTCCGATGGCGCCTGTGATGGGCGTGGTCGCCGAGGTGCACACCGACGAGGGGCTCGACACGCACGTGTACTATGTGAATCCGCTCACGGGTGAGCACGTCGGCCAGCCGTCGGATGCGCTGCTGTGCACGGGCCGTGCGAGCGATGTGTTGGTGCACGACGGCCTCGTCCACGCCGTGTGTGCCTCGGGTCATGTGGAGGTGAATGCTGCGCTGCATGTGGTGCGTACCGACGACGACGGCCTGCAGGGTCTGCTCACGACGCCCAGTGGCATGGCTGTGCAGACGTGGCGCATGCCGCTGTCGGACCGCGTCGTGGCGATGCGCGATGCGAGTCGCGAGCCGGTCGCGAGGTATGGGCGGGTCCGTGGAGACCGCTCGGTGCTGTACAAGTACCTGAATGCGCATGCGCGCGTCATTGTGACTTACAATGACGTGCTACGGATGGCGCACGTCTATGTGATCGACAAGGTGAGCGGCGATATGGTGTACCACCTGGAGGTGCCGAACGTCGCCTCGGATGCGATCCACGTGACGTTTACCGAGCATTGGATCACGCTCGTGTACACCAGTACGCAGGCGGAGGCGCCGCACGCGCTGGTGTCGATCGAGCTGTATGAGCGCGAGGCGCGCGGTGCGCAGGGTCTGGCGTCGTCGAGTCTCGTGCGGGCTGGCACGAACGGCACGCTTGCAGCCAGTGCGCCGCCCGTGGCCTATGCGCAGGTCTTTGCGCTGCCGATGGCCGTGCGGGCGGTCGGCACCACACGCACGGGGCTGGGCGTCGCGCTGCGGAGCCTCGTGCTCGCGACGAACGCGAGCGAGCTGGTGCTGGTCCCGCGTCGTCTTGTCGATCCGCGCCGGCCGCTCGGCAAGCCGACGCCGGCGGAGGCGGAGGAGCGGCTCATGCCGTACAACGGCGGCCTCTTGTCCAACGAGTCCCTGCCGCGCATCACGGGCCTGTATGAGGACGCGGCGTTCGTCGATCGCATCACGACGTCGCCGGCTCTGCTGGAGAGCTCGTCGATGGTGCTGGCGACGGGCGTCGACTGGGTATATGCGCTTGCGTCGCCATCCGGCCAGTTTGACCGCCTGCACGCCTCGTTCAACAAGACGCAGCTCGTGCTGACGATCGCCGCGCTGGTGATCGGCATCGCCATCACGCGGCCGCTCGTGCGCATGCGCGCACTCCATATCCGGTGGTAGCTAGGCACTGGCCGGCACGACACGCGGCGGGACGCGTGCCTTGCGCAGAACCATAGCATGCACGACCATGTCCCAAGCTCGTGCGAGGGTGGTCCAAAACGCCTCGGCGATGATCCCGACGCTCTGCGCATTGTGCCACGTAGCGCGGATCCGTAGCGCGAGTCGCACCAGCACCGAAAGCGACACGCACGCCAGCGCATCGAGCGGCGCAGACGCACCGAGACCCTCGGTGCCGTGGCCATGCACGTACTGCAGCACGGCGCTGAGAGGCACGAGACTCGCCAAGAGTTTAGCCATGTCGCGGGTATACAGCCAGCGGTGCAGAATCGCCCAGTGCTGTGGGTACGGCACGGCGAGCGGCACGAGGGGAACCTGGCCCTGCGACGCAGCGGCCGCTGCCGCCTGTGCAGGCACAGCAGGCAGCTGCGTGCACTGCAGCACATACACGATCCAGTGGACCGGGACGAGCGTGCACGGCGTCGAGGCCCAGTGGCCGAACTCGGTGGACATGGTCGACGCACACACGGCGAGGATGTGCGTCGGCATCGCTGGCATCGGCAGGGAGCGCATGCCGTTCGTCCATGGCAGGCACACACTCGGTGGAAGCGCTACGTGCTCGGGAGGCACAGCTGCCACGGCCATGGCCGTGCAGGCGAGCTGCTCTTGCACACTCGGCTCGCGCGCACGCAGGGCCTGCTCGAGCGCATGCAGCAGCTCTTCCCCCGCCTGACTCACGAGCGAGGCGCCCGATGCCTCCTGGCGCGGCAGCTTGTGCATCGTCAGGAACGCTTCCAGCACAAAGTCGCATGTCGCGTGCGAGCGCGCAAACTCGAGGGCCTCGGCTTCCAGGCCGTAGTGGCGCAGGTGGCGCGGCAGGTCCACGTACGGATTCGTCGGCGCCTCGATGAGTGGCCATGCGAGACGCAGTGGGATCTCGATCGTCGTTGCGTGCCGCGGCCGCATCATCACCGACTCGGTGTCGCACGGCTCGTCGCCCATGACTTGCAGCTCAAGTGACGCCGCATCGTACGGCGGGACGAGCATCGCCGTCGTCGTGGGGTCCATATCATGCTTGAGCGCCGCCGCTGGCACAGGCGCCGGCGGCGTCGAGAGGAGGGACATGCCCACCTCGGGGCGCGGGGCGCACGCTGCGTCCGTAGGTGCACCTGACACCATCTGCATCCACTGCCACGGGTTCATGCCGACGGCCGGCGACGCCACGGGGCCCACACGCCATTTATGTCCCGCCACAGGCCAGGTGGATCGGACACGGATCGATGGCTATGGATCAGCTGGTGATCAGGCTACGACGTGCCGGACGAGGGTATGATGTGTCGGTGTAACGTGTGCGCCATCTTGCGCGCCGTCCCCATCACGCGGTGCCGCACGACATGCAGCGCCTTGACGTACAGCGCACGCTCCTGCCGCTCGCTGATCCAACGGCGCTGGACAAGCTGCTGCAGCGTATGCCTCCACCGGCGGAGCGAGGCCCATTCGTTCGGGTCCTGCAGCCAGACGGGGCGGGCGTGCGGACTCGTGTGCCAACGAAGCTCGCGGCGCAGCAGCCCCTGCTGAAAACGCAGGACATGGCGCACTTCGTCGTGGGCGTTCGCATGCAGGCACCACGTCAAGACGTGCCGCATCGTGCGCAGGTTGATAAACATGGGGCGCGCGGCAGGCTCGTGGCGTGCGCGCCACGAGCCCCACGAGCGATCGACCTGCTTGAGAAAGTGCAAGAGCTGCGGGACAGTGCTCGCGACAACACCGCGCTGCTGGAGCATGGCGTCCATAGCCAAAATGATGGAGGTGTTGCTAGGCTCCAACACGACGTCGGTCGCGTGCCACGGGATCTCACACGTCGTAAAGGTATCTGGCACAGATGTGCTCGTGAGTCTCGCAAACGCCGAGAGCGTCGCAGCCGTATCGCCACGCCGCGCGTACGCACGCATGACCGCATGGAGTAGGCGGGGGCCGGGTATGTAGCTGGTCGGTTGAGGCAGTAAACGGCACGGCGCATTGCGCAGCACCAACGGGCCCTCCTGGCGCATCTCAGGCCGCCTTATGCTGGCCACGTACATGTGCAGCAGCTGCCAGACGTGCGCATCGTTGCCGCAGCGCGCATACAGCTCCATCAGAGCCATAAGAATCCACGGCGGCGCCGTTGTCGTGCTGTTATGGCGGACCATGGCCAAGTAGTGCCCAAACTCATGAAGAAAGAGGCCCCATAGCGCCCGTTTGGCCTCGGCATCCGGCCCTGTCGGATCGCGTGCCTGGATCATGTCCGTCGTGCTTTTGGCCCGTAGCAGTGCGAGGCACATGAACGGCGTCCATCGGTCTCGTGGCGACTTGTCCTGGACCAGCCTGTACATCACCGGCCAATGATCATGCTGTGCTGCGAGACCAAACAGCGTGCTGTGCAGCTTGGTCGAAAGACTCGGTTTCTGCAGATGGCGCGAATTGCCACACTGCCGCGTCCAGTGCCGTGCAGGCGCACGCAGCCGACGCAGGGTATCAATATCGCGGCGCCGCGTGGCGTACCGCATGAGCATCGCCACCGCCGCAGGACTATCCGCACTACCGCTCGCCAGTCGCGAGCGGCTCTCTTTCACGCGCTCAAGGTACCATTGCACGAGCGCTGTGGCTGTCATATCAGGGTGCGTGCGAGAGAGGCGCGTGAGCTGATCAAGCAGCTGCGCCTGCTCTTTTTTGGTTTCGTGCGTGGCATGCAGCACAGGCATCGACGGAACGGCGTGCGCCTGCGACACAGGCGCAGACCACGCTCGCCCGGCATGTATTCGTCTGCACAGGCAAGGCCGCTCTGCTAGCAGCCTCCCTGCCGCACCTCCCATCGATGCGCAGGCCCAGCGTGACGCGTCGCCTCCGCATCGTCCCTCCTCTTCTCGTACTACAGATCACGTGATGCAAAAGCCACTTCGGTGCGCGGCTCGCTCTCTGTCGGATCGGTGGCGATGGAGGACCCAGCCGAGATTGCCGTGCTCACGTCCGAGTACATTTCCTGTACGTGATATATGCTCATGCATAGCGCTGGATAATTTGCCGCAGGAAGTCAGCCACATCTTGCGCGAGATAGAGATCAAGGATGGCAAGGTACAAGGTACGTACGCCGCCACTTACGCAGAATGGCTCTCGCGTATCTCCTCCAAAGAGTCGCAAATGCGAGATATGTTTGGCACATACATGGACAAGACGAATGAAAACTCAGAGGCGGTACGCACGAAGCTGGACAAGATGGCCGCACGCGTGGCCGCTGACTACACGCGCGTCGAAGAATGGTCGGCGCAGAAACGCGAGCTAGCGCATGTGCTGTGGCGCAAAGTGTACGCGCACCATCAGCGCCTCGTCGAAGATCTTCAGCTCATCAACAGTGATCTCGTCGCGAGCGTCTCATCATCCGTCCCCAAACTACCACAGCTGACGGACCCTGCCCAGCTGCCTGCCCAGCTACTGCAGGCTGGCATTGGCGAGGCTGAAACAGAGGGCCATGAGGGCCGCGTGCGCAAGAAACGCGGATTAGCGACGACAGGCCGCGGTCGCAGCGTGCATTCGCCGCCGACAGCGGTGGAGACAGAGAGCCGCGGTGTGTCGGAAGCTGCGGCTCTTGACGGCGAGGAGGAACGCGATGAGAACTTGTACTGTTTCTGCCAGCGCCCATCCTTTGGCGAGATGATCGGCTGCGACTCGGATGACTGTAAGTTCGAGTGGTTCCACATTGGGTGTGTCGGCGTATCCAAGCCGCTCCCCCAAATGTGGGTTTGCAGCGACTGCCTCGCGAAAAAGAAACGGCGACGTACATAGCTATGATACCCTGTACACTAGTCGAGAATAGAAGCGATATGCGATGCATCAAGATCGTGCTGCTGCAAGATGCGCTCGGCGACCAGGCGTGCACTGGTAACACAGCCCTCAAGCAGCGGCACGCCATAGCTCCAGCTGCCTGTGAACCATACGCCACCGCCGCCACCATCGGGTGAGCCTTGCAGCGGCCCTAGCGTTCGCCGTTTGCCGCGCCTCTGGAAGAAGTGCTCTCGGGCCTGCCGACCCTCGGGGGTGAGGACAAAGCGGTCAAACGTACTCTGGCGGATCGTCTTGTCGGCGGCTGGGAAGAGTTGAGGGAGGGGATTCGTCGTTTGCATCACAACCTGGGCAGGCGAGCGATGAATGACATGCGTCGCCATCGTATATGCATCGTGTGCCCCCTTGCATGCGGGCGTCACAAAGTTGAGATCGCGCCAGTCTGCTTCATCAGGTGGCAAAATGCCCGTGTCGGTATGACATACGACGGTACTCTTTTTGTAGTGTAACGCACGTAGCTGTGCAAGTTGCTGTGCACAAAAAATAGCGCGACTCGATGGCTGCGTGTGGTCATGATACCACTGCAGCATAATCGCTGTCTGCGTCGCCTGCGACCCAAATATCAAGTGATCGTATACGGCTTCGGCCTGGGAACCATCGCTCGCCTTGTACCGCAAACCGATGCGATGCGTATCCACAGGAAACACATCAGTAATGGTGGCGCCAACACGCACACGATCAGCTGGCAAATGGTCCGTCAGTGCGTGAACGACCTGCGATACACCGCCACGAACACGGTAGTGGCGGTACAAGAAGGTATGAGCCACGTATTCCAGCACTTCTCGGGTCGGCATGGCGCGCACAGCTGCCATGTCAGCTGTCATTATAGAGGAAAACATCGGGTACAAGAGTTCGTCGACGAATGACTGTGCCATCCATATCGAGTCACACCATTCGCCAAAGGTGCGTCGGTGAGGGGTATAGCCACAGACCGTGTAAAGCCATGCGAGAATTACCATAACAAGATAAGACCAGACCGTCGAGACCCAGAAAAGCGGACGAGCCATAGAACCACGACGTATGCATCTTGGGCCCTTGTTTCGCCTCCCTCTGTACAAAAAGTCAGGCACCGGGCCGCCATGCGCATCGTTGGTCTTGTGAGCGAATGAAAACGAGAACGATTGAGGATCGAATCCTATACGCAAATGCTTGTAAAGAGCCACAAGATTCGGATAGTAGGCGGCTGAAAAAGCCCGCATCGGCACATCGATGCGCTGGTGTTCTCCTTCATGCTCGACCGTTACACTCTCTGCATCCATGCCCAGTGCTGCATGTCGCTCGTACAGCGTGACGTCCACACCACGCGTGTTTCGTGTCAAAAAATATGCGGTAGCTAGGCCGGCGAGGCCCGAACCGACCACCGCGACGCGGATCGGCGTCGCTTCCTTCGTCGTCATGCCACGATGCAAAGTAACGTGTTTCAGCCCCAGATGCGACGCGTCAGCCTCCACCAACAAGGCGCTGGGGCCCACCGAGGTCGACGGTCACGGCACGCATCCCCCTGTACTACTAACCGAGTCTATGGATGCGCATGGTATGAAAGTATTATAAGGACGTCTGAGCCGACTCGCTGCATGTATCCTTAGTATCACATAAGACGAAAGGGGAATGCAAGGACATGATTTGAATCGTGCACGGACATGTGGACCCTTTCGGTAGTCAAGCTGCAGGTCACGACCGGTGCGGTTATCATGCCCATATAAAAAAGCAGCAGCACCTCATCGCTGCTGAAATACGAATGCCGCTAAGCCAACATCGCATCACCACATCCCTCGTGACGAGTGAGAGCGAATACCCCATCGAGCCGCTCTTGGACGCACACGGCCGGCCACTCCGCGTGCGTGACAGGGCCTATTTTGACTTGGTCGTCATCGGCTCAGGGCCTGCCGCATTGACATTCGTGACGCGGTGGCTCGAAGAACGTCCAGCAGCACTGTATCTGGAGGATGAGCGCCAACATCTGCACTGGCTCAAGCGCCAGACACATGCTGCACCCGTGCTTGAGACACGCAAACCCACCAAGAGCAGTGATCGCATCATCAAGACCAACCAGAAGAACGAGTGGCACATGCGCAAGTCTTCCCTGCGTGTACTCATTGTCGATAAGCTGGGCGATGGATGGCTTGGCCAGTGGCATCGGAACTTTGGATCGTACGAAATTCCCTTTCTCCGGTCGCCCATGTTCTTCCATCCTGATCCTTCAGACCTCGATGGCCTTTTAGAATATGCTGTGCAGACAGAGCGTGCAAGTACCGGACCTTACACATACGTGTGTGACATGCTCACAGGGCGGCAGTCGCAGTCTAAGAGCCGGAGCAGGTCGGCTAAGAAGGGCGCACTCCAACGTCCTGACCTCCTGGAGGTGCCGGGCGTCGTGGGTCGAGAGGTAAGCAAGCACAAGTGGAAGCAGTCCAAGCATCGTCGTCAGGCACAAATGTTCAGTGCGCTGGGTCCTGTTGTGAATGAGCGCGATCGTCGCGATTACCAAAATCCCTCAACGCCTCTGTTCCGTGACTTTACGAATCACCTCGTCGATCGGTACCATCTGCATCCACAAAAGGGCAAAGACGGCAAAGTACGCCCTCTTTCGGAATGGCTAGCAAGTGATGACGAGCACCAAATGCCTGCCATGCTCCTCCGTGCCGAAGTGATCGACATGGACTACGGGCGCCTGGAAAAAGAACGTGCGGATGGCTCACTGGACGAAGAAGAGGGCTTTTCGCTCCATATGGCCGATGGCTCCTGCATCGGAGCCAAATATGTTGTATCAGCGATCGGGTATGGCGGGCGGCCGTGCGTGCCGACGTGGTTGGCGACCGCATCTAAGAAGAGCCAAACGACCAAGCGTGACTTTGTGGACCGTGTAACGGAGGCAGACAGTGATAACGCGTCGGTCGCTTCTTCGAGCACTGAGCCATCTACGGCTGAGTCTGAAAGCGAAGAAAGCGACAAATATGAGCACCCGCCGCCAAATAGCATGGGCGATGGATGGGCTCATTCCTCAGCGATCGCAGCGCCTTCGTACTCTGTTCCGCCGCCGCACATCGCTGCCCGCATCGCCAGCGGCCGACCGACGACAGCGATCATCATTGGCGGCGGTCTCACGTCTGCACAGCTCACCGATCAGTGTGTGCGTCGCGGCTTTTCGCGTGTGATTCTCGTCATGCGCGGATTCTTCAAGGTCAAGCCATTCGACTTTAGTGTCGACTGGGTCGGCAAGTATGCAAATGCCCAGAAAATGCAGTTTTGGCAGAGCGATGATGCGAAAGACCGCATGAACATGATCAATGAGGGTCGTGACGGCGGCAGCATCAATCCTGTGTACGCCAAAGTGCTTCTGCAGCACGCTCAAGACGGGCGCGTCGAGCTTCGCACACATACTGAAATCGAGGATGCCGAATGGGACGCCCAAACACAAAAGTGGTCGCTCATGCTGCACCGCAAGGACCATGCGCGGGCCGACTCGCAGTATATGAACAATGCACAGCAACCCGGGACATCCGTGCCTGTCATCGCGGACTACATCGTTTCATCCACAGGCTCCGATGTCAGCTTTAGAAAGCTGCCATTCATGCACACACTAGCGGAAAAGATGCAAATCCCAGAAGTGAGCGGCGTGCCCATTGTCAATGAGGATCTGCAGTACGGCTCGATACCTCTCTACTGCATTGGCGCTTATTCGGCTGTGCAAATCGGGCCCACAGCCTTCAACCTAGGTGGCATCCGAGAAGGTGCCGATCGCGTCGCTGCCCATATTCGTGATAAGACCGAGGAACATGACGAAGCGACGCTCGGGACCAAAGCTGATTCGGATGAGCCATCATTGGGACACTTTGCGCACTTTTTGTACCACCACTTGCAATTGGACGCGGCGGATTAGCTATGTAGGTGTGTATGCCGCATTTTTGGAGGTAGAAGTTGGAACGTGCGCCTGTCCTCTCTGCCACGATGAGGCTCGGGCTCTTTGTGGGGTGTGTGTTCCTAGGGCTCGCAACGCTGTGCTCAGCATCAAGTGTTGTGGCGCCCAAGGTGCTTGTGATTACAATGTTTGAGCCAGAGCGTGAGGCATGGCTCAGCAAGATGCCACTTACGAGGAACATTACCGTCGGTGGTCTGAGCCCCCTGTACCCCCATGTCTCGTGTGATCACGACGCAGAAGTGTGCCTCATCACAACGGGTGAGGGTGAAATCAATGCTGCATCCACTGTCTCGGCGCTCATGTCCTCGATCCGTTTTGATTTGCGCTCGACGTACATACTCGTGAATGGCATTGCCGGCGTGAATCCAGACGTGGCTACCATGGGCAGTGTTGGCTTTGCACGCTTTGCCGTGCAAGTGGGTCTGCAGTACAGCATTGACGCAAGAGAGGCACCCAAGGACTGGAACTACACATTTTGGAACTATGGCACGTCTAAGCCGGGTCAGTACCCGCAAGTGCTCTACGGTACCGAGGTGTTTGAGATCAATACGCACTTACGAGACAGGGTCTTCGAGCTTGTTAAGCATCTTCGACTTAAGGACAATGCGTCTGTAAAGAAGCAACGCGCTACATACCCGCAAGTCAAGGCGAAGGCGCCGCCCGTCGTGTTCCAGGGCGACATTACGACCAGCGACATGTACTTTACGGGAAAAACTTTGTACGTATGAGCCACTAACCATAGCGGACATATGGCCAGCAACCTTACGTCGGTCCTAACGAACGGCACTGGTACGTATGCACTGACCGCGCAGGAAGACAATGCCGTGCTGGAGGTGCTCGTGCGTGCACACAAGGCCAAGTCAGCAGACTATGGCCGTGTCATTCTATTTCGTGCCGCGAGCAACTTTGATCGCGCCCCACCTCACCAGGACGACCTGACGCATTTCTTGCATGTCAGCACGCAAACTGAGCTGATCAAGCCTGCGTTAGCCAACCTGTTTGTGGTAGGTGAGCCGATCGTAAAGGCTATCACGGGAAATTGGACGCAGTGGAAAGACGGCGTCCAACACCCATGTAGCCCGTCGTACGGCGACGTTTTCGGTACCATCCTATAGAGCTGGTCCAGCCTCCTGTGTGGAGGTGTACCATGGCACTACGACCCTCTCTGCTGGCTCGCAGCGCACGACCATTGCGTTGGGTACACACCATGTTGGCACATTTCGATCCACGTACATCGCGCATTGTGCAATCACGACCGCTGGCGAACGATCAGGCCAAGTGGATTGGACTTCGCGCGATCGAGTGGGTAGACCCGAGTGGGAAAACGCGCTGGTGGGAATCGGCAGATCGGACTACTCGTCGAGGGCCTGTTGATGGTACGTGATGCGCACTGACGACAGCCGTGGCAATTATAGCGATAATACAGCGTCCTTCAAAGGAGCCCCACATCCTTTTGGTCAGCCAGTTCCGTCCGCCCGTGGGTGCATGCGTGGTGGAATTGCCAGCCGGCCTCATCGATGCCGGGGAGTCGGACCAAAGTGGCGCGCAGCGCGCTGCCCTTCGTGAACTTGCTGAGGAGACAGGCTATGGAGCACAAAGTGGGCAAGTATCCGTGCGACAAACAAGTGCTGTCATGTACAATGATCCGGGCATGTCCGGCGCGAATATGAAGCTGTGCACGATCGATATTGCGCTGTCCGATGACGCGCCGGAACCGCTCGCACACCCAGATGAGGGCGAGTACATAGAAAAGCACCTCGTGCCACTTACATCGCTCGCCGCCAACTTGAATGGTACGTTGTCTATCTAACGCCAGACTTTGCCGCACAGGGCTACGCTATCGACGCGCGTCTCATGCACCTGGCTACGGGCCTGGCACTGGGCCTGGCCAAGCCCTGGTAGCTGCGCAGAAATATTTGCAAATGTAGACTCGTGTATGACAAATGCCAGAACCACGCCATTCAACGCCTCTCCCCCTAACAGCCAACAAGCATGGCCTCCTTGCTGGCGAGTTTCGAAGCCATGCCGATGTGGCAGCTGGTGCTCGTGCTGACAGTGGGCACAATCGTGCTGTCTATTGTGCTGAACGTGCTGTACCAGGTGTGCGTACCGCAAAACAAGTCGCTGCCCCCGCGAGTGTTCCACTGGGTGCCGGTGGTGGGCTCGGCGGTGTCGTATGGTATGAACCCATACCGCTTCTTCTTTGAGTGCCGCGAGAAGTACGGTGACGTGTTTACTTTCACACTGTTTGGCCGCAACATGACTGTGGCCCTCGGTCCCAAGGGCTCGAACCTCGTGTTCAACGGCCGCCTGTCGCAAGTGTCGGCGGAAGATGCGTACACGTCGCTCACGACGCCCGTGTTCGGCAAAGGCGTGGTCTACGACGTGCCGAATGCTGTGCTCATGGAGCAGAAGCGCTTTGTCAAGTCGGGCCTGTCGGTGGAAAACTTCCGTGTGTACGTGACGCAGATCACCGACGAGGTCAAGGACTTTGTGCAGCATGACGCGGCCTTTGCACCCCTGCAGAAGGGTGCCAAGTCCGTCACGGTTGACATCTTCGATGTATTCAGCGAAATTACGATTTTGACAGCAAGCCGGACACTGCAAGGCAAGGAAGTGCGTGAGAATCTCGACAAGTCCTTTGCCAAGCTGTACCACGACCTCGATGCTGGCTTTACGCCGATCAACTTTGTGCTGCCCAATCTGCCACTACCGAACAACTTCCGTCGCGACCGTGCGCAGCGCATGATGAGTGATTTCTACATGGGCATCATCAAAAAACGTCGCGAAGGCAAGACGGACGGCACAGGCCACGACATGATCAGTGCTCTCATGGAACAGTCGTACAAGGGCGGCCGCGACATCAACGATCGCGAGATCGCGCATATGATGATTGCGCTGCTCATGGCTGGTCAGCACACGTCGAGTGCGACCGGTAGCTGGGCCATGTTGCGTCTCGCGAGTCGCCCGGAAATCATCGAGGAGCTGTACGAGGAGCAGGTGCGTGTGTACAGCGATGGCGCTGGTGGCTTTGCGCCGCTTGACTATGACACGCAGAAGTCGTCGGTGCCGGTGCTCGATGCCGTGATCCGTGAGACACTGCGTATGCACCCGCCGATCCACAGTCTGATGCGCCGCGTCAAGTCGGATATGGTCGTGCCTCCGACGCTCGCGGCGCCCAAAACAGGCAAGGGCCAGAGCACGGACACATACGTTATCCCCAAGGGTCACTATCTGGTGGCTGCGCCGGGTGTGTCGCAGATTGACCCGCACGTGTGGTGTGACGCCGACAAGTTCGACCCGCATCGCTGGCTGGGTGACAAGACGCTAATGGACCAGACGGACGATGCCCAGGAGGACTTTGGCTGGGGTCTCGTGAGCACCGGCGCCAACAGCGCGTACCTGCCATTTGGCGCTGGCCGCCACCGCTGCATTGGTGAGCAGTTTGCCTATCTGCAGCTCGGCACCATCATTTCCAACTTTGTGCGCATGTTCCACTGGCGCCTGGAAGACAAATTGCCCGCACCCGACTACACATCCATGGTCGTGCTGCCGACGCAGCCCGCCAACATTGTGTTTACGTCCCGTACGTAGACTATGTACCTAGCCTCGCCGCTCGGCCACACGCACCAGATCAGCCACGACGCCCATGGCCGTCACATCCGCACCGGCACCAGCGCCCTGCACCAGCAGCGGGCGTGGGTACCGCTCGGTTGTGAAGGAAAGAATGTTGTCCGAGCCGCCCAGCGACGTCGCAAAGGGATGGTCAGCGGGGTACGCCTCAAGGCCGGCCTTGATGATCTTCTTCTCCACATCAATCAGGCCAACGTAGCGAAGCACGCAGTGCTTTGCCTGTGCTTGCGCCCGCATCTCGTCGAATTCGGCGTCGAATTCAGGCAGACGCTGCACGTACACGTCCGCATTGGACTCGTTCGCGAGGCCTGCAGGCGTGAGCGACTGTGTGTCGACAGACTCATAGCCTTTGGGGAGTGCATACGCTAGGTTCGGGATAAGGCGCGAGAGAATCGTGAGCTTGCGAGCCACGTCGGAGCCTGAGAGATCGTCGCCGGGGTGCGGCTCCGTGTACCCATTCTGGCGCGCGACGCTCACAATTTCGGAAAACTTGGTAGTGCTACCGCTAGCCGGGCTGAATTCATTGAAAATGTAGCTCATAGTCCCACTGAGCACGCCCTCAATCTTGTGGATGCGGTCGCCCGTAGCTACGAGGTCCTTGAGCGTGCTTATGACCGGCAGACCCGCACCGACTGTGCTTTCCTGGTACACGAGGGGGCGTGCGTCGTTCTCCTTCGCCTCTTCCATCGCAGAGAACAAGTCAACGGAGCCGGAAAAGGCCTTCTTGTTCGGCGTCACCACACTGAAGCCGGCACGGAGGAACGAGGGGTAGAAGCCAGCCACCGTGTCGTTCGACGTGTTGTCTACGACGGCAATGTGACGACGATTCTTTGCCTGAATCGCTTGGAGCTCAGATACCAGCTGCTCGAGCGAAAGAGCGGGCGAGCTGCTCGTCTCGAGCTGCGCCTGCCAGTGGTCCAACGCCAAGTGCTGACCTGGCGCGGCGAGGAGCGTCTTGCGGCTGTTTTGCAGCGCCACAACCTTGAGCACAGAGAGAGAAGGCACCGTTGCGAGCTGCTTAAGCACAGCTGAGCCAACGAGACCTACTCCGATTACGGCAACGTCTATCGCACTTGACATGGACGTGGAAACCAAGGCAACAGTCTAGCCAGCTGGCTCGTCAGCCCCCGACACGCCGCTGGACGTGCGCCCAGTCACGTGAATCTCCACCTTGTGCCGCGCTCGCGGTGGCGGCCACGGCTTGTGGCAAGGAGCGCCATGTCAGGGGCACAGCCGCCGCCTTACCAAGAGTTACAGCCGCCATCGTGGACGAGTTCTCTCCCAAGGCCTGAACCGAGTCAAGAGAGGTATGAAGATTGGCTTGCGTACACCTCGCTGCGACCCTCATTTCTGCTGGCCCACGGCGTGGCTACGATCGTTGGCATCGTATTAGCGGCGGTCCAATGGTACATTGTGGGCTATGAGAGAGAAGGCCCAGAGGCTCTTGCGATTGCGTCTGCGACTCTTTTTACTGTATTTTTTGTGTTTGAGGCATGCGGATTCGTTGCAGGATGCATGTCCCACACGAAGCTTATTTGGGGCTTTGCGCGTTTCTCGATCCTCAGTTATGTCCTGGTCGTCGTGGCCGAAGTCATTGCTCTTGTGAATACATACGCCAACAAAGACAAGATCAAGCGGCACTGTGTCGAAGACCAAACGCAGAACTGGAATTCTTCGTCCAACATCTATGAGCATGAGGCGCCGCCGCAGGATTACTGCGACAGCCGTTGGGGCACTACGGCTGCCTGGGACGTGGTGTGGCTGATTTTGCTCGTGATTTTTGGTGCCTTTTTTTATGCATTTACGATGCGCTTCCAACTCCGATTACAGCAGGACACGCGCCCACATCGCGCCCATGAGCCTGTCGAGCGACAAGATGGCTATCCGATGCAGCGCTTTTCGACCATGCATTCGGACGATATGGATGCGCACGACGACGCGTTCGGTGATATCAAGTCTGAGATCGGCTCGTTGGCGTATAGCGAGCCCGATACCCTTGCGCGGCCGGCGCAGGCAGCTGGCCAGCCCTTGTCGCCGCGCATCGTGTAGTGTATATACCCCTTTATTCGAATTCTATGCAGCATTGTCCCGCGAAGACAAGCCCTGGGTTCGTACGTCGTAGCCGTAGCCGCCAGCGGGCGTGCCTGGCACTTGCTCAGGCACACCGTCGTAGTGCAGCTGCATGACATCGTAGTTGGCAATAAACGTCCATCCATTCGGGCCCATGTGGTACAAGTTGATCGTATTGCCTGAGTATGCATCGCGGTGCGTAGCCGCGTAAATGCTGCGGCGACCGAGATCGAGGGCCTGCTCGTCCGTCAGGTCCCAATGGTAGCCCTGATCGAGCACACCGTAGGCAAATGTTGAGCCAGAGCCGACGGAGAACATGTCGCCTTTCATGCGCGCGCCGTCTGAATCGACGTAGAAAATCGCGGGGCCCGTCTTGTCCCAGCCACAGATCATCGTGCCCATGCTAAGACCCATGCCCTTGTACGAATACACCAGATTGCTCAAAATTTTAGACGCCGCAGCCACAGAGATGCGCTCCTTGTTCCGCAGCTCGTGCAGGCGGCACTGAATGCCAAGGTATGTTTCCCAGTACTGGCAGTCGGCGGCGCCACCGGCCATGGTGCCGAGAAGATAGGGGTTGATTTCAATCACCTTTTTGACAGAGCCAGAGGCAATGTACGAGCCTGCCGATGCACGCGAATCGACAGCTACCACCACACCACCGCGGTAGCGGAATGCCAGTGTCGTCGTACCGTGCTGCAGCTTGATTCGCGCGTCAGTATGCGTCGAATCGACATCTGTGTACTGCGCGAGAAAGCGCGATGGATCTGATGCAGGCAGCGCAAACTCGTGCTCATCGTCTCGCTTCAGCGTAGGCACATCGCTAAACTTGGCCAGCACAGACTGCATGGTACCAAGAGCCTGGAAGGCCACGCCAGCGCGATCGGTTGACCTCTATATTACATAATATATTATACACGCGCCGCTGCAAACCGCACCAGGGGCGGCTGGGTGAAGGCTGCGTAGACAGCGTCAGGTGCCTCGGTGCGGGTATGGATAAAGCCGTGCAAGTGCATTGAGGTGGCCTGCTCATAGATATGCAGGTCCGTATCGGTGGTGTGATCCGTGAGCCGGAAGGGCAAGGCATCGAACTGCGTGCAGTACGCGAGGTACTCACGTGCTTCCTGCCGAGAGAGGCTGGGATGCATCGTGCGGTGCACGACCGCCTCGAGGGGATGCGGCGCGACTGGCTCCGGTGCGTGAGCAGGTGCGTGTGTAGATGCCGCATCATGCGTGGATGGTGTGTCCTGCGACTTGTCGCGAGAGTCGAAAGGCGCCACGGACGGCTTGATCCATTGACGCATGCCGCCGAGAATCGAGCGGTGCAGGGAGCTTGTCGTCGGTGTGCGCATGTGTTTCGGCACATGCTCGAGCGAAGGCGCCTCTGACTCGTTGAGCATCGGCATCGGATCATCCACGTCAGCGCGGTCCAAGTGCACGGCGGTCATTTTGTAGGCATGCAGGCGCTGCAAGTCAGTAAAGAGCGTGGGTCGATAGTACCCGTCCCAGAAGCACCTTTCTGTATGAACAAAGTGCTGTAAGTAGCGCAGTTTGGCGTTCATGTGTTCTGCCGCATCAGTGTAGGTAGTCAAGCGCATCGTGCGCTCTTCTTGTCCCGCATGCTCATGCAGCATCGCCCGGGACTCGCTGGGCTCCTGTCCCAGAAACAAGTCGATCGAAGCCTGCTTTTCAGCATCGGCGAACGAGTTGGCATAGTATCGCCGAATACCCTCGAGCATATCGCGCGAATGCGACGACCAGTGGTTGATCTTGCGGTACGTGTCTGTCGTATGAGCGAGTGCTGAGCCCCCGTACTGCAGGGCAATGGTGTCGCCTAGGTCGTGGTACATTTCCGTGAGCATATCCACGGCGTCTGAATCGAAGGACAAGTGTGGGTGTTTCAGCAGACCAAGAGCATGCAATTGGTGAGCCAAGGCGACTTTGCCCAGCACAAATTGGGCGGCATTCGTGCGATCGAGGCAGTCGACACAATTGACACGCACGATGCCATGCTGCAGAAGGATCGGGTCGTTGGATGGGTCTGTGATGCGACAGAACGTCTCGGGCAGCGGTCCCGAATGAAAGTACTGCGTAGCTTCAAGCGCCTCTTCGGCCAGCTCTTCCAGAAACTCGATGACGTTTTCGTTCCGGCTCTTGCTGGCCCGGCTCATGTCCCACGGGATGTAGCGGATACGATGGTCTTTGCCATCGTCGTCCGAGGGGAGAAAGCCATTCAGGTGCTCGATGCACTCAGTAAAGGCGCGCAACAGCTTGGACTCGCGCGGCTGGCGCTCTTTGCTCTTGACAAGGTTGAGCACAATGACGGGTGTGCCGTACGCACTGAACAGCTCGCGAAAGTGGCGCATGGCCGCTGTGTAGTAGGGATCGACGACGGAAATTTCAATCGGCGGGCGTGGCGACATGTTGTTCGAGTCCTGCGTCCAGAACACTGGAATCGAGCCGCGCATCATGACGTACGACGCAAAGTGAGGCGATGCACGCAGTGTAGATGCATCAAAGCGGGAGGCCGGCCAGTAGAACGGCGTTGTCACGGGCTTGCTGACAATCTGCTCCGTCTCGACGTCGTTGGCGACGTAGCCATCGACATTGATGCCGCGCTTGTAAAAGCGCGCACCGGCAAAATGCCGCGAGCGCCGCGCTATGAGCGATACATAGATCGCGGTGCCCAGGACATTGAGCTTGGCCTGATCCACAAAGCCATGCACGAGGGGTATAATCCAGTGGCGCCTCGCGTCGTCCGGCGCCGAGTCGCGGCAATCGCCAAAGGCTGGCTCCAGCAGCTGATAGTTCCATAAAAACTTTTCCTTGTACCCCCACGCCTTGGCGACGAAAAGCTGAGCATGAGCGCGAGGACCTGTCATGTTTTCCTGGAGCGTGCGTGTGATGTCGTACGTGTAGCTGAAGTAGAAGTTTTTGCTCAAGTCCACTTGGTTGAACGATCGGAGCAGGCTGGATTCACTCGCATCGCGGGTCTTGTTGCGTCCCAGTGCCGTGTACAGCGCGCTCGAGGAACACAAGGGCACGACTTGCGTCTCATCGCAGTGGTAGATATAGTGACCGCCCACGAGACTCACGACGCTCCTCTTTGAGATGAGCACCATGTAGTAGCCCGCCGTGAAGCGCACAAACCCAACAAGGCCAAAGTAGCGGCCGACTTCTTTGCACGGACCGTCATGGCCTGCACCGTCGTAAATCGCCGCGAGCACATCGTGCAGCTCGTTGGGCGGCGTGTGCTCGGAAGAATACGCCGTGACTCGGAGGGCCCATGCGCTGTCGCTGGACGACTCGGGTAGTTCGGAGGGCGCTTCACTGGGCGCCGAGCTTGGCGGTGGTGGTGGTGGCGGCGGCGGTGTATGTGCCGGTTCAGGAGTGCGACCAAGATCGGAGATAGGACGGACGGTCCGCTCAGGCGCTTCGGCGCGCGGCTCGTCTGTGGCGCCCGTGTACTGCTTCCACTCGGCGGTCAAGCGAAGATGCAGCACGTCCGCATCGTACAGACCGAGGTATTTGCCATTAGCATTCTCAGGCGCACCGGGTATCGAAGTAGCATGCTCGGGCACGAGAGACGAGGCCAGCTCAGTGATTTCCGAGGACAGAGTGCCCGATGTCGGCGGCACCGCTTGTGGAGCATGCTCGTCGTCATCGGCGATGCTGAGCACGACGCTCGAAGAGCTCCGTTCATAATGAGTTGGTGTACCAGGAGGGGAGGCGGCAGGCGTCTCTGCCGCGGTCTCTTTCGGTGGCGACTTGGGCGGCTCGTCCGCTACGGACGTCTTGTCCTGCGCCAGGATCGGCGGCACGCGGAGAATGCGCAGGATGCGATGCCGCGTCTGGTCCGCACTCACATACACGAGGTACATGTAGTCGCGCGACTTGTACAGCGTACATCGCGTCAAGTCGCCCGGCCGCTCCGACCATACGTCCTCGTGGGACATGGGCAAGGCGAAGTGCACGGTCCTTTCTATCACGTGCTACTTAATACACGAACGGAATGAAGCGGTAGGGCACAATGCGGCAGTACTTGTCCCAGTCCTTGCCGTACTTGCGGGCGCAGCGCTCAAAGTCGCGGCTGCAGCGGTGCGTAAGCACGGCGAGGAAGAAGACAGAGTAGTAGTAGGGAATGACGGAGCGAGTTCCGGCGATCGCGCCCCACAAAAACGCCTGCGTCCAGTCAGCGGTGTAGTTGGGCTTGCGGAGGAACTGCCACCAGCCGTCGATCAGCAGTGCATTGCCGTGCTCGGTCTGGAGATACCGTGGGTTCGAGAGTGTGCTCCATGGCCACTGTGGGAAAGACCAGCGTACCTTGAGCGTGCCCTGCAGCTGCATGCGGAAGCGCGACTTTTGCGCCATGGACGAGTCGAACACAAAGTGCGCAAAGAGGAGCAGCGCGTACATAAACACATACGTCGGCGTCGAGAAGCGGTAGTACTCAGGCGGGTGCGCGGCCATGTACACGATGCTATAGCAGTACGTGAACGGCACGCCGGCAAAGTTCCAAAAGATGACCATGAAGCCCCATTTTTCGTGGAACATGTCCCACGTCTGCGGAATGCACTCCTCACCCTTGGCGCATGCATTGAGGTAGAGACCCGTTGCCAGCACCATGAACGCCATATTCGGCGTCACGTAGCCGTACTGTTCGTACTGCTGGCATGCACCACTCACGCTGATCATAAATAGCAGCACCCACGGAATACGCACTTCAGCCCACATCTTGAGATCGATCGGACCGATGCGCGGATTCAGCGCGGCGCCCATGAAAAAGTCGTACATAAAGTTGCCGCTCATGCGGTGCGTCGTGTGCGTAAACACGGCGTGGAAGTACGTGGCGAAGCTCACAGCGAAACCGGCGATCATGCTCACCGTCATGTACTCACCAAAGTGCTCGATGATCTGCGTCAGGCGGTAGACGCCCGAAAAGTGCAGGGCGGCGGCAATGATCAGCGTGCAGTACAAGCAGCCCAGCGCGTTGCACTTGTACATCAGCGTCTTGTAGTTCAGCGAGGGAACAGGCAGGCCCTCTTGCATGTAGCCTGGCACGATCCAAGCAAGGACAAACTCCACGACCATCAAGCCGCCGTAGCCGATAAGGGCCCGCGGCGTCGGAAACGCGTCCTCGTACACATGGCGACCCATGCGCTGGAAGAAGGGGACAATGTCCGCCAAGCTGGTAGGATGCGCAAACTGGCCATCGTAGAACCACAGGCAGATCCACAAGTAGTACATGAGCACGGGAAACAGCGTGATCATCGCCGTGACGCCCCACGGACCACCAAACTCCCAGCTCTGGTGCGTGTCCATGAGCCTGTCACGCTCGCGGCCCTTTTCCGTGATCTTGATACCAGGTGTGGGGACCGCGACGGCACGCTCCTTGACGCCGCCCATAATCTGCGGGTCACGCAGATCAGGATGGGCGTACGTGTGATGGTACGTGTCATCGCTACGTTGCGGTGGCTGCTGTTGTTGTTGCTGCTGCTGTTGTTGTTGTTGCTGCTGCAACCTTTCTTGCTCAGCGGCTTGGGCGGCAGCGCGCCGCGTACGCACGCCTTCCCGAATCGGAGTGGCAGCCATGGCCAAAACAGGTGCCTAGCGGCGCGACTGGCGCTCACGGCGTTTGGGCCCCAGGCCAATAAGGTCACGTGCCATGTTTGTCAGCGTCCGACAAAAGCCACCGTGCTTCCTTCCTCTGTCGACGACCATGATGATGAAGCCTGCTGCTGCCGCCGCGCGTCGCGTCGCGCTAGCGCTCCCGCGCGCCCGTGCGATGCCTGTTCGTATGCTTTCTCAGTCTGTGCGTGTGTGCGAAGAGGCGTCGGCGCCGTCGCCCAAGATTACTGAGATTGTAGACCGCATTGAAAAGCTCACGCTGCTCGAGGCTTCCGAGCTGGTGCAGGAGCTCAAGACGCGTCTGAATATCACTGACATTGCCATGCCTGCGGCGGCGGCTCCAGCGGCTCCAGCAGCTGCCGCGCCCTCTGACGAGGCGCCTGCGGAGGAGAAGCCGAAGGAAAAGACACTCTTTACGATCAAGTTCCTGGGTCTCGGGTCCGACAGCGCCAAGGCCAAGGTCATTAAGGAGGTCAAGGCCATCAACACGAGCATGAACCTGGTTGAGGCCAAGAAGTTCGTCGAGTCGGCGCCACAGACGCTCAAGGAGAACGTGACAAAGGAGGACGCAGAAAAGATCAAGGAGGCCGTGGAGAAGGCCGGCGGCAAGATTGAACTGGCCTAATATACACTACTCGGCATGATGCCGTCTAAAAGAGGTTGCAGTGACCATGCCTGCTCATGACTTTTTTCGACATAGTTTCGCGCTTGGTACGATAGTCTCCATCCTAGGCGCTGTGCCACATCTCGAGCTGCCATCTTGTCGGTGTGACCTCGTGGGTCATACCATGCGCGACACAAGGTCCATACGCGCTGGACCAGAGGGCACAGCTCACAAAGTGCATCGCTGCCACGCGCTGCCAAAAGCGCAGGGGCATTGGACAGAGCGAGGGACAGAAGCTCCATGTGAGCCGTCGCCGAAGCGTAGTCACCGGGCGTATGTGTCGTAGCCAGCCATGCTGAAAGGCGGGGTATATCGAGAGGCGAAGGCCACGAAAGAGATAAAAGCAGGTGGTAGGCCACAAGAGCTCGGACGTCTCCCAAACCGGGAATGGCACGGACGAGCGCGACGCGATCCTCCGCTTCCAACGTCTTGCCCAGGTCGACGATGCACGCGCCCAGCTCATCGAGGTCCATGTGAGAGAGGAGCGGCCGTAACAGAGAAGCTCGTTCATATGGAAACGCTTGCATAGGAGGTGCCGTGCCGAGATGCAGCAGCATCGTCCATGTCTGTGCATCACATGGATCTGGAAGACATTGTAGCATGTGCCAGAGTCGATGAACGCGGCGCTCACGAGGCGGAGCCCAGCCCAGTATTCCTTCGGACGCGCCGTGACCCAGACTCGCGAGAATGACAGGCACATACATCCATACCTGCTCGACATGGGCTAGTCGGTTCCGAGCAGCACGCGCCGCGTACTCGTCGTCAGCGAGTGCTACTTGAATGAGGTCCAACGGTGCGAGGGTATCGATATGTTGCGCCAGCGACGCACCAGTGTGCACATCAGTAGCTGGATTCATCTCGTGGTCCCAATACGTGGACGTTTTGGGCTTGCGTTCCTGGGCATCTCGAGCTAGCAGCTGCCACACACTGTCAGGTGCCTCCGTGTTGGGCAGTTCCACTGCGACATCCACGTCGACGCGTCGTCTCGGACGCTTTTTCTCGCGGCACAGAGCCTCGATGGAAAAACGCGTGTCCGGCTCTTCTCGCACGAGACTCGGTCGAAACGTGTAGGGCGCTGTCCGTGCAGCCGCACGTCGTGGCTGCCGACGGAGCGGAAGATCGGCATCAAGGAGGAGCTCGTCATCCGAGTCATCGTCCCAACTTAGCACAGCTGGTTCCGCATAAGCGCGGCGCATGCCGTCGTCTTGCAGGCCACCGACTTCATCATCGATGGGGTCCGAGGATGGCACAGGTGGAGCCATAAGAACGGGGGACCGATGACGCGGCCCTATTTCGACCCTCCACCACGAGCCAAGACGATGTCGGACGCCGAGAAGAAGGGCGAGACGCACAAGTTCCATGTCAGCGGTATGACGTGTGGCGCGTGCGTTTCGAGCATTGAAAAGATGCTGGGAAAGCAGGAAGGCATTCTCGATGTCACGGTGGCTCTGCTGGCGGAGCGCGCCACAGTCACATACGATGCGTCGTGTGGCTGGACGCCAGAGAAGGTCGTGGAGGCGATTGACGACATCGGCTTTGATGCGGAAGTGGTGGTCGAGCCCAAGGAGGACGATGTGGTGCTGTCGATATTTGGCATGACGTGCTCGTCCTGCACGAGTTCGCTCGAGAGGGTGCTCCGAGCCGAGCCAGGTGTCGTATCGTGTGAGGTGTCGCTGGCGACGCAGCGCGCCCACATCCGCTTTGATCACCACCGAACGAATGTGCGTGCGCTTGTGGAAGCTGTTGAAAAGGCAGGTTTCGATGCACTGCTTTATGATGACCGTGACGCGGCGCAGATCGACAGCCTCACGCACGTCCGCGAGATGCATGACTGGTGGCATGCGTTTCTGTTTTCATTGGCGTTTGCCGTGCCCAACTTTTTCCTGTGTATGGTCCTTATGCACGTTCAATTTCTACGTCCCATTCTGATGGCACAGCTCCTGCCGGGCTTGTATGTGCAGGACGTGCTAGGCCTGCTTCTCACGCTGCCGGTCCAATTCGGCGTGGGACAGCGCTTTTTCCGGGCGGCGTACAAAGCCATTCGGCACGGGTCCATGACGATGGACACGCTCGTGATTGTCGGCACGATGGCGGCGTGGACGTTCAGTGTAGCAGCGATGCTCGTCTCGCTGGGATGCACGGGGCCTGGCTGCGAGAAGCCCAAGACGTTTTTCGATACGTCGACCATGCTTATAACGTTTGTGGCGCTGGGCCGCTACTTGGAAAATTCGGCCAAGGGACACACGGGCGAGGCACTGACGCGGCTGATGCAGCTGGCGCCGCAAAAGGCCACTATTCTGTCGGGCGATTCGGAGCGCGTGATTCCTGCCGAGTTGCTGCAGGTCGGCGACATGGTCAAGCTGGTGCCGGGCGAGAAGATTGCGGCGGACGGTATTGTGCGACATGGCTCTAGCACGGTGGATGAGAGTATGGTCACGGGCGAGCACGTCCCGGTGCCCAAGTCGGTCGGTGCGCAGGTGCTGGGCGGCACGGTGAATGGCCACGGCACGCTGGACTTTGAAGTGACTCGTGCAGGTCGTGATACGAGTCTGAACCGCATTGTCCAGCTGGTGCAGGATGCGCAGGTCAGCAAGGCGCCTATCCAAGACTATGCGGATCGCGTGGCGGGTGTATTTGTGCCGTGTATCATTGCACTCAGTCTGTTTACGCTCGTGCTCTGGCTGACGGTCGCGTGTGTCTTTCCGCCGGCATGGCAGCCGCGCATGCTCCGTGATGCGGGGTCGCACAAGTTTATGGAGTGCTTGAAGCTGTGCATTAGTGTCGTGGTCGTCGCGTGTCCGTGTGCCTTGGGTCTCAGTACGCCGACGGCCGTCATGGTCGGCACGGGTGTCGGTGCCGAGAACGGCATTCTCATCAAGAATGCGCCGTCGTTGGAAGCGGCGTGCGCTGTGCGCCACGTGGTCTTTGACAAGACAGGCACGCTCACCAAGGGGCAGTTGAGCGTGACGGACCAGATGCATGTCGGTCCGTTCCCGCTCGAGCACATGCTCGCGCTCGTCCAGAGCGTCGAGAGCCGCAGTGAACATGTGCTGGCACGGGCTCTGATAGCCCACTGTGCTGCGACCCCGTTGCCGCCAGCGCACACGGACTCGTTTGACATGGTGCAGGGTGCGGGTGTGCGTGCCACGGCGGAGTGCGAGGGATCTGTCTATGATGTGGTAATCGGCAACGCGACGCTGCATGGCGAGCGGCCGGTGCCGATGGAAGCCTTTGCACAGGGCTGGGAGGCTCGGGGATGTACGGTCGTGTACGTTTCGTTGAACGGCGCGCTGACCGCGGCGTTTGCTCTATCTGACGTGCTCAAGGAGCATGCAGCCGACAGTGTTCAGTGGCTGCACGACATGGGTATGCAGTGCAGTATCATGACAGGCGATACGTCCGCGTCAGCAGGCGCCGTGGCGCAGGCGGTCGGCGTGTTCCCGGACCATGTGCATGCTGGCCTGTCGCCGAATGGCAAGCTCACGTTGCTGCGTGAGTGCCGCACGCCGCGTCCGCAGGCGCACACGCTGCTGGAGCGTGTGTGTGAAGCGCTGATTCCCACGCAAAAGTACGGCCTGGCGATGGTGGGCGACGGTGTGAACGACTCCCCGGCGTTGGCGGTCGCCGATGTCGGCGTAGCGATGTCGTCTGGCTCGGACATTGCGATGGGCGCGGCGTCGATTGTGCTCATGCGCAACGATTTGATGGATGTGCCGACGGCCTTTATGCTGTGTCAGCGCATATTTTGGCAGATCCGCCTCAACTTTCTGTGGGCGATGACCTACAACATGATCATGGTGCCTCTCGCCATGGGCCTGCTCCTCCCTTGGGGCATATACCTGCATCCCATGATGGCTGGCCTTGCGATGGCTTGCAGTAGCGTGAGTGTCGTGCTCAGCTCGCTTTCGCTGCGCCGGTGGAAGCGCCCCACCCTGTCTGATGCCCCGCCGTCGGCTGGTCCGACGTGGCCACGGCGCCTCGTCCGCATGCTGTCTCACATGAGCCGCTCAGCGCCGCCTGAGCCCGAGTACACGGCGCTGAACGAGGTGGTCTAGCTCCGGACGACGAGCATGACGTCGGGAAACGTCTCGCTGTGCGCGTCCCACGTCGTGAGTGCGCGTCCTTCTTTTGTTACGCAGACGCGCATGACGCGATTGCGAAAGCCGACTTGTTGGAGGTGCTCGCCAGCCTGCGAGACGAGCTGCTGTGCGTCCTCGTCGGTGAGCGTGGCGTCAGAGTTCGTGTCTGACAGGATATGCACGCTCACGAGGTGGGCAAAGCGCGCTATGCTGCCGAACAAGGTATCCGTGATGCCTTCGTACAAGTGCACGACGAGGTCACGGAGCGTGTGTGCGATCTTTGCGTATGAGAGCGCGTTCAGCTGTGCCAGAGAGAGGCCGAGGCCGTACAGACGCAGCGTGCGTAGGGGTGTGGCGCCTAGGCGGCGCAGGCAGGCATCGGTCATGTGCGGCGCGTGTGCGTCGACGATCGCTGCGCGTCCGCCGCACGCGTACAGTGTGAGGTGCTGCAATGCGTCGCACGATGCGAGCACCGCACTCACCTCGTCGAGAAAGCTTGGCACGTCGTGGCGCGGTAGCGTTAGTACGAGTGACTGCACATGCTGAGGCACGACGCGTCCGAGCGCCGAGGGGCTCAGTCCCACCGCCTCGAGGCACAAGTGACGGACCGTCGCGAGGGCCTCGATGCCGGGGCCATAAACGTGCTTGCATCCAATGAGCGCGAGGCGCTGAAGGCGCGGTGCCAGGGGCGCCAGCGTCCTCAGGATGTCGTCCGTGACGACGGACGAGTGCATGCACAGCAGCTGCAGGGACGCTAGGCGGCCCTCGAGCTGCGCGACGATATCGGGTAGGTGTCGTACGACGGTAGCATCCGGTAGGAGAAACGACAGGGTGGTGACGCTGCGTGGGATGCGCTCAGCCAGCAGGCGTGGCGACCACGTCCGACTATCGCCCGTGAGCTCGAGCGTCTGCAAGTGGTGCGTGGCGTCGAACATGTGTAGCAGGACGCGGTCGCTCAGACTGCCTGTGCGAGTCCATCGCAGCTCGCGCAAGTGCGTCATCGACTGGAGCGCCTGCACGATATGCGCTTCGAGCGCCTCGAGCGCTTCTGCCGGCATGCCGAACGGAAATACGCGGACCTCGAGGATGCGCACGAAGGCCGCGAGAGACGGTGTCTGCGCGAGGGTGGCAAAGACACGCACGAGGCGCGTCTGATTTCGCAGCCAGATGCGCTCATACAGCAGCGGCGTCGCAACTGCATGCCACAGACGGCATACGCGGCAGCACGCCGCCAGATCCCGGACGCGCCACGCCAAGTGCCGCAGGACGTCCGGCAGGACGTCCGGCGCCACAGGCATGGCAGGCCAGGCACGCACGGACCGGTGCCTGGTGCTTTACATCACGTGATACGTAGGCGCTCTGGCTGCACTCAGCTTCGTTTTGCGCCACGCTGGACGACGACGGCCATGGTGTGGACGCAGAGGGTGCGCGACGCGCTCGTGCGCACGTACGCGACGACGACCAAGATACCAAAGCACTTTGCGTACCAGGACAAGCGCAAGGGGTTCAGTGAGCGCAAGACGTTCCTATTTAACAAGTACCAGCGCATGATGCGCGAGAATGAGCTGGTCGTGCTTTTTCACGCCGAGAACCTGAATGTGAAGCTGCTGAGCGAGATCCGCCGCCAAGTGTCACACATCAAGGTGCCTGACGCTGACCTCGCGCGTCTCGAGGCGCTGAACCACGGCGCGCCGTGGACGTGGCCGGCATCGGCTTTTACGATGGCACGCACAGGCCTTTTGCGCCCCGTGTGCCGCCGCGATACCGCTGAGTCGATCCAGGCACTCGAGCCCTACCTGCATGGACAGATGGCTATGCTGACATGCCCTGTGCTTTCGCCCGAATACGTCGGCAAAGTACTGCGTGCGATCGAGCGGCCTGTCACGGCCGCCGCGAATGACGTCGATCCCAAGAGCGAGAAAAAAGCGCCGCTGTTGCGGCCGCTCGTGGCGGTGGCTGAGCGCGCGCGCGTCATCGATGCCAAGAGCCTGCCTGCGTTCACGCAGCTTCCGAACCTCGCGACGCTCCGTGCGCAGCTCGTCGGTCTGTTGTCGGCGCCCGGCACGCAGCTCGCTGGCATCCTGTCACAGGCGGGTGGTGGCGAACTCGCCGCTACACTCGAGGCTCGTCGCCGCGATCTGGAGGCATAGGTCGATAGTCTACATCTACGTCTGGGTATCTGTGGGGCGCTGACGAAACTTGTCGCGGAGCCGGCGTCCCTGCTTCTTGAGCCACTGCCATGGCGTCAGGGGGTATCCATCGAGGAACGGCGGGCGCAGCGCATGCAAAAGGCGCTGGCGGTACGGCACAGGCGCCTGGGGCTGAGGGGTATGTACAAGGTGAGGCGCAATGCGCAGAATCGCCCAAATGAGGCCGTGGCGAGACGACTCCATGTGCGACAGGTACCGCTTGTGTCCAAACTTTTCGATGCGGCGGCGCAGGAGGCGGAATGAGACGCCCGAGCGCACGTCGGCGTCGATGTGCATCCGCGTCGATGCGCCATCTTCACGCAAAGTCAGTGCCTCCGTGACGGCCAGGACGGATGTGTGGTCCAAGTTGCGGGTCCAAATGGACATGACGCGGGGCGCCTCCGCACTCAGATCGACTTCGCTGTCCTCTAGCACCCATGACGTCGTTTGCTGGATAATGTTGCGCGGGACCCAGCTCGGTAGCGAGCCCGACTTGAGGATGAGGCGCGACGTGCACAGCACGAGGCGGGGTAGCGGCCCTGGCTCAGGCGGCGCACGCTCCTCGATGCGCCGCGCTACGACGTCGACGGAGAGAACATGAGAGGCCTGTGGATTGGGGTAGCGTAGGAAAAAGCCTTGGACGCACTCGCGCCATGGAAACGCGAGCTGCGCGTCACTCGCGACCGTTTGGACCATGGCTGGAAGAAGACGGCAAAAATTTTTTTTGGTGGAGGACCACTCAGCTAGGGACGTACAACTACGAGGCACCACCCATCATTTTCTGCATCAGGCCGCCCAAGCCGCCCTGCATCATGTTTTGCATCTGCGAGAGGTCTGGCATGCCGCCCATACCAGGCATGCCACCGAGACCGCCCATGGCCGCGAGAGACGGGGGCACTTGGCCGCTTTGGAGCTGGCGCATGAGCTGTTCGCGGCCGCCTGGCTGACGGAGCTGGGCCTTGATGTCGGCCGGCAGCGACTGTTGCATTTTGTGCATCTGCTCGCGCGTCATGCCCGGTGGCATCATCGGTGCGCCACCTTTCATTTGCTGCATCCAGTTCGTCTTGCCGCCGACCTTCTTGACCATGTGCGCCATTGTGCGGTACTGCATGAGAAACTCTTCGACATCACGCACACTCGTGCCACTACCGCGCGCCACACGCAGGGCCCGCGCGGTGAGACGCACGGGCGTTTTCGTTCCTGGGTGGATGGGCTTGGTGAAGCAGCTGCCGTCGGAATCCAGCTCGTCGGGTGTCATGCTGTCGATGATGTAGAGCATCGTCTTGAATTTTTGGTTCGCGGTTTGGTCGTTCGGTCCCTCGCCGCCCATCATCTGGCCCATGCCGGGAATCATGCCCGCAATCTTGGACATGGGCCCCATGCTCATGATGCTCGTGATCTGTTCGCGCCAGTCGCGGATCGTCAACGTGCCGCCTTCTTGAATCTTTTTCATCATATCGCGCTGGCGCTGCTGGACGTCCTCGTTCATGTGCATCTCCTCCATCTTGTCCATCAGCCCAGACAGATCGCCCATACCGAGGAGCTTGGAAATGAAGGGCCGCGCGCGGAAAGGCTCGAGGTCGTGGATATGCTCGCCCGTGCCGATAAACAGGATGGGCGTCTGCGACGACGCCACGGCTGAGATGGCACCACCGCCCTTGGCATGACCATCGAGCTTGGTGACGAAGAGCGCACCATAGTCAGCTGCCTCCTTGAACGCGCGACACTGCGCCTCGGCGGCCTGGCCGATGCTCGCATCCAGGACCATGATGGTCTGCTTGGGTTTGACGGCGCGGCTGATGTCGATCATCTCGTCAAACAGGTCCTTCTCCTGCTTGTGCCGGCCAGATGTGTCGACAATGATCACATCGAAGCGGTTCTTTTTGAAGGACGCGACACCTGCCGACGCAATCGCGACGGGATCCGTCTCTGTGTACGAGCCATAGAACGGAATGCGCGCCTTGGCTGCATTCTGCTTGAGCTGGTCAAAAGCGCCGGCGCGGAACGTATCAGCACACACGAGACCCGTCCTGTAGCCGCGCTTCTGGTACCAGAGCGCCAGCTTGGTACACGACGTCGTCTTACCTGAGCCCTGCAGGCCGACAAACATAATGACACTCTGCTGCCCCTTGTCGAGGCGGTGCTTGGTCGAGCCTTCGCCAGGATCCACAAGCTGAACGAGGTAGTCAAAGATGATGCGCTGCACCTGGTTCTTGCGCTGCGCGTCCGAGTACGTCTCAGCCTTCCCCTTGTCATTGAGCAGGGCCCGCACTTCGTCCTTCACGTCCTGCCGCAGCTTTTGCACGAGTCGGACATTTACATCGCTCGCCAGCAAGGCCGCACACACATCCTTGAGCAGCTGGTCAATCGACGCATCATCCACCGTCGGCTGCCGCTGCAGGTCCGAGAACGCCTGGTGCAGCCGCCGCCCCAGATCCGCTAGCACCATGGTGGGTGGCGGAACGAGGTCTTCCAGCACGTGATGTCATGCCACCATCGACGACGCGCGTCCTGCTCGCCTCGGTGCTGTGGCGCGTCGTGTGTGTGTGCCTGCTGCTGGTCAGCACGCACGCACAGCCGGCGTTTGACACGTCCGGCGAGCTCGTGCGCTTGACGCTGCGGCCAGGTGCGTGGGATGCGTACTGGGACGCCTGGGCCGCGCCGTTCGTGCGGTGGGATACCGTGTACTTTGTCGCGATGGCCGAGCGTGGCTACGTGTATGAGCAGATGCTTGCGTTTCAGCCGGGCATTGTGCATGTGCTGCGCGTGATGGGATCTGTGCCACGCGTATGGGGCGCACCATGGAGTCCGACGTGCGCCGTGCTGGGCGGTGCGATCGCCGCGAATCTCGCGTCGATCCTAGCGCCCGTCCTCCTTTACCGCCTCTTGCGCACGCTGACGCGATCGGACGCGGTAGCCGAGCGTGCGGCGCTCTTGTCGGTGCTGGCGCCAGCCTCCGGCACGTCGCTGAGTGCCCCGACGCCTGAGCCCTTCTACTCGGTCCTGGCCCTAAGTGGTCTGCTGCTGCTCACGCACACGCACACGGCGTACCAGTGGGGCGCGGCCGTGTGCTTTGCGCTGGCCACCTGGTTTCGCGCGAATGGCGTGCTGCTCTGCGGATTTCTCGTGTGGCACGGACTGTACAAGCCGGTGCTGGAGTCGTGGCCGACAAGGCGTACATCGCACGCGATCAGTGGCATTGCGTCAGCGCTGGTGTCTGTGAGTCCGTTTGTCGCGCAGCAGTGGTGGGCGTACACGCGCCTGTGCCCTGGCCGGCCGTGGTGTGACGCTCGTCTGCCCCTGGCTTATACCTTTGTGCAGCGTGCGTACTGGGACGTGGGCTTTTTGCGGTACTGGACCGTCGCGCAAGTGCCGAACTTTGTGCTGGCGATGCCCGTGCTGGCCGTCGCGGCATATGCGTGCCGCCCGCTTGTGTCGTCGAGCGTGCTCGTGGTGCTGGCGCCGTGGCGGGCCAGGCAGGCGCCGGGAGATGTGTATGTGTATGCCTGCCACACGCTCGTGCTCGTATGCATCCTGCTGCTGGCGAGTCACGTCCAGATTGCGCTCCGGATGGCGACGCCGGGCGGCATGCCACTCGTGTGGTGGGCATGCGCGGCGCTGTATGAACGGCACCGTGGGGTGCTTGTGTACCTACTATGCTACAGTACAGCGGCCATCGTGCTGTATGCGGGCTTTTACCCACCGGCCTAGCGACGATGCATCTCCATGTCGTCCAGCACGGCATGGTCCGTAAAGCCCATGCGCATCTCGCGCTGGATCGCGAAGCGCTCGGCGAGAATGATGCACAGACTCGCATGCACGATCATCAGGGCCCACCAGTACAGCGCATAGGGCACGGCCCCAGCGACCCAGGTCGTGATGAGCAGGTGCGTGAAGTGCATCGTGCTCACAAAGTCGAGGACGTGCGTAGGTTTCCGCACGAGGTAATAGAGAACCTGTACATCGAAGAAGACGGTGAGCATCCACGCCGCACTAATCGCCCAGCCGCGGCGCTTGTCGTGCGTCCGTCGATACTCCCACGCTTCGAGCTGCTGCTCGACCGAGTCGGTCGGGGGGGGTGGTACGTCGTTCGTCAGCGTCGGGGACGTGTCGTTCCAGCGGAAGCGGGACGGGGCCACCACCGTCGGCTCGACGGGCCCTGACGCGTTCGATCCCTGGAGCCAGATTGACCCGGCCGTCCAGTCGGACAGCGCCGCCTGCTCGGTCGGCGTCCATGGCACGGCTGGTGCCTCGTCGCTCGGCTTCCAGCCAACGAGATCCATGAGATGCGTCCAGTCCCACGTCGGCTTGCTCGCGACCTCGCGCCAGTCGAGCATCATGCCGACCTGGGCTGGGCCGCCCTCAAACCGCAGGGCTGCCGGCTCCGTAAAGATGGACAAGAGCGGCGGCACAAACGTCGCAAGCAGGATATAGTGGACGCACTGGAGCACGCATATCTGTGCCAGGATCCGCCATGGATCCCAGCCATGCAAGGCCGTCGGCAGCTGCACAGGCCATGGCATGTCGCGGCGTGGAGACAGGCGAGGCGTGGAGGGTTGTTTTTATGCTCCATTTTGTGCTGGTGCAGAATCAGCAGGGCAAGGCGCGGCTAGCCAAGTACTATGTCCGCTACGACGACGCTGAGAAGAAGCAGCTGCCTGGTGAAGTGTATCGCATCGTCGCGCAGCGCAATCCGCGGTCACAGAGCAATTTCGTCGAGTTCCGGCACGGTACCAAGATTGTGTACCAGCGATACGCGGGCCTGTACTTTTCCGTGTGTGTCGACATGCACGACAATGAGCTCATGTACCTCGAGGCCATCCACCTGTTTGTCGAGATCTTGAATGCCTACTTTACCAACGTGTGCGAGCGAGATCTCGTGCTCCATTTCTACAAGGTCTACGCGGTGCTGGACGAAGTGTTCCTCGCGGGCGTCGTGGCCGATACGAGTGCGGCGCAGGTCTTGCAGCGTCTCGAACTACTGGATCGTCTTGGTTAGGCCTTCCACAGCTCCTCGATGCGGTACCGCTCCCGAGCGTCGCTCGTCATAACATGCACGACGCACCACCCAGCATCGATCAGGCACCAATCACCGCTGCCGCGCGACGCCACACTCTTGGCGCGGCGGCCTTCCTTGGCCAGATCGGCACTCGATACCAGGCCCTCGACGCGCACAGGGTATGTGGTAGGCAGGAGGGCGTCCATTTCCTCCGCCTCTCTCGCGTTTCGCTGGCTATGCGCGCGAGCGTTTTGGCGCTGCGCAGCCTCAGGACTCGGCTGCCATGAGCTGTGAAGAATGCGCCGCATGCCCTCAACACTCACGCCGAAGCGCTCGCTCAGCGTCTTGACGGAAAAGTGCGCAGGGTCCTTGGCGTGCAAGAGTCGTACGCCCTCGATCGCCTCGCGAGAGAGCTTGCGCTTCGGCGACCAGCTCTCAGGATGCTCAGACGTGGCTTGTTGTATGATGTGAGCGGGACCCAGGACCGCATCCAGCGCCGCGTCCTTGGCCGGCAGCGTCGTGGGCGGAGGCGTATGCTTCAAGTACTGAACGAGTTCCTGCGCCACGCGACGCACCGTGCCGACATTCGTGCCGCGCACTTGCACGATGACAATCCAGTCCTGCACCTGATCCACGACGGCCTCTGAGGTCGCCGTGGGCCGAATCACGGTGATCGGCGAGCCCCGCACGCGTTCCGACCAATCATCGACATCGATGTCATCTGGCTCAGCAGGACGTGCCACCAGTGGATGGAGTGCACCTGTTGTGCACATATCGACCAGCGTGGAGAGCTGCTGGGGCACATGGCCCGAGGTAGGGATATAGGCAGGCATCCACACGACCGGTGGCAACACGTCGGGGCTCGGCTCAGGCGGCGGTGCCTTGGCTTCGACAATGTGCTCGTCCATGAACCAGGGCAGGCGCGCCGGTGCCGGCTTGGTCGTAGGAGCTGTAGGAGCCGTGGGGCGCCGCACCCTGGGCAACGCAGCCCTGGCACTGGTGTGCAGCGATCGCAGCGCACAGCGACGCCACATGACAGCGAGCCAGGCAGGAGGCCTCCACGGCCAGGCGACCGCCGGCCGCGATTGTATCACGTGATCTATGGGCCACGATGGGCCGCGGCGAGGAGCGGCGGCGCTTCCTCATCACGGTCATTGTGACGGAATGCGTACGTATGGCTGTGCTCACACACAGTCCAAAAGCAACTTGAATCCGAGTTTCCGCTAATTGACTCTGACCCGCATTTCAGGCGCGTGGTGCGGTACTTCCGCCCCTCGGACTACTACTACATGGCCGGCTCGACGCTGGCGTTCCCAGGAGCGCTGTGGCTCATGGAAAGCGCCAGTCCTGCGCGGGGCAAGGGCAAGCTCAGTGCGGCGATGAAGCTGTCTGCTGCGCTTGGTCTGTGTGGTGGCTTCCTGTATGCGTACCAGCGCTCGACATTCCGCTTCTGGGGCTGGTCGGAGAATGAGCGCGAGCAGCAGCGTGCCCGGGAGGAGGCGCAGTCGGGCACGGTGATCGGCCAGGGCGAGAGCTCGCTATCGGATGAGATGCAGGGCGTGGCGCACCGCAACAGTGTGTTTTCGCAGCTGAACTTGGCGGTGTTGCCGTGGTTCAACGTGGTGAACCACAAGTACCACTCGTAAACATAGCGCGTGATATATTTATGGCAGTGCTGCTATGGCCTGGAGAAAGTCCTCATTGTCGGGCTCGCACTGGTGGCCGAGTTCAAAGGCCGCGCGAGCCTCTTCGTAGCGCTGGAGGGCGGCGAGTGCCTTGCCCTTACGAAAGTGGCCCTTGCCCCATGCGCCCTTGATTTTGACGGCGGCATCGGCGTCACACAGCGCCTCGATGTGGGCCTCACAGGCCAGCATCGCGGCGCTGCGATTGGCGAGCATGACAGTGAGTTCATCTGCGATTATCGAGCTTGATTCCCACATGGGCCGGCTCGTGATCAGAGCGATGCCCAGCGTGTAGTGCTTGATGGCCGTCTCATAGTCCTTCTTGCGGTACGCGGCGTTGCCCTTCGCCTTCTCTTCAGCAATGCCCTCGGAGAGCTCCTTCTGCAAAATGTTCGGAGGCGGGGGGCACGGCGCCTGAGGCGGAAGCATCCGCAGCCAGTTGACGATCAAATTCAGCAAGTGGACATCCTGCGCGTCGGTATGCACGCGCTTCGTCGTTGCGTCTACGCTGAAGGAAAAGAGTTCGTCGCGATCCACCGCTACAAGCAGCGGATTACCCTGTGCATCGGTCGCCGTCTCCGGCGGCACCGCCTGTGGAACCCCCGACATGCCAAGACGCCAACGGTAGTGTCCACGCGGCCCCTCGAAGGGGCCTGGCTCGCTCGCTCGTCTTCTGGGTATGTCACGTGACGGTGACCAGGAGGCCGCGCGTGCGTCAGCGGCGGCCTCGTAGAGAGTCTTGATGCTGCTACGTGGGCTGCGAAGTGTGTGCGCCGTGCCGCGTCAGGTGCGTGCTGTGCATGCGTGCGCGGTGCGTCTGAATGCGGGAGCGGATCGCGCCGAGCAGAGCATGCAGCGGTTCTGGAAGGACGTGCATCTGGCGTTCGAGACGCCGAGCAATGGCGACGACGAGCACTTTGTCGTGCAGCTGGACCGGCGCAACCTGCGCACGCCGGGCGGTGCCAAGCTGGCTATACCTGCGGATCGTCCGCTTCTTGCGTGTCTGATTGCGCAGGAGTGGGACGAGCAGACGCAACTGATCAAGCCGCACTCGCTACCGCTCACCTCGCTCATGTCGCGCGCCATTGATGCGCTGCAGGACGATGAGAGGGGCCGGAAGGAGGTGCAAGACTACCTGATGCGCTACCTGGATACCGATACAGTGTGCTTCTTTGACAAGGAGCCAGCTCGTCTCGTGCAGCTGCAAAAGGAGCGCTGGACGCCGCTCCTCGAGTGGACGCGCCGGCTGTTGGATGCCGACGTCCACACGGCGACAGGCACGCTGGTGTGCCGGCAGCCGGACGCGACGCGCGCCAAGGTCGAGCGCCTGGTCGCAGGTTTGCCGCCACTCGATCTCGCGTCGCTCGAGCGCGCCGTCATGGTCAGCAAGTCGATGATCATTGGCCTGGCGCTGATCCACCGCTACATTGAGGCCGAGCAGGCGGCGCTCGCCGCCGAGGTCGAGACGGCGAGTCAGGTCGCGACGTGGGGCGTGATCGACGACTCGCACGATGTGGATCATGCTGAGCTGCGTCGCCAGCTCGCGAGCGTCGCGTGCGCCCAAGTGTCGACGGAGCCGGAGCTCGTGGAGAAGTTTTTGCAAGTGCTCAAAAAGCATGACGGTGCCTTCCGTACATAGCGCGTCACACACCATATTCGACCGTCTGGACGAGCACGGCTTTGCGGAGCCAGCGGCGGCGGCGCGTGTAGCGTCCCATGCCGTTTTGCTTGCTAAACTTGTCCCAAGCATTGTCGCCATACTGCCATCCCTCGGCGTCGACGTCCATGCTCGCGGAAGGCATATCGGCAGGGCGCGCGTAGCGGCGTACCTCGTCGGGCACCTCGACATGCTCGCGCTGGCTGGCCTCTTCGCGCTGTGCCTCGGTGGCCGTCGTGCTCGCAGCGGGCGTGTACGTGGACGACGAGACGCCGACGACGCCCGCGACGCGCCATTCCGTGTCGACCCAGCGCCATTCCGAGGTGCGGCGATCCGACTTGCCTGTCGTGTGGGACGAGGGCAGGAGCACGCTGGTGCTGCGCGGCAGCGCGAACGAGGCGGGTGGGGCGACAGCGGCGTTGTCGCTGTCCGACCAGCTGGGGCGTTCCTGCGGTAGGAGGGCGGCTGTCCAGTCCAAACCGATCCACCATCGCTGGTTTTCGTAAATTTCGAATACAAAGGGCGTCTCGTGCTGCGTCGTGCGTGGCCGAGGTGCCAGGGCGGCTTTGGGCGTAGGCAGGGACGCCGCGAGCGTCTCGGAGCCGCTGAGGGCATGTACGAGCCACATCACGCTGTGGCGCACAAACGCACTGCGCCACAGGGCCATGCGGAGAAGTGTGGCCCATGGCGAGCACCACGACAGAACGAGGACGCCGACGAAGAGGAGGACGTGGCGCACGCTGAGCGAAGCGATCGGGAAGGGCGGCCACAGCTGGAGGGACACGTACGTGGGCGAGCTTGTGAGCCACGCTGCCGCACGCACGAGATGGGGCACGACATGAGTTTGGAGCCAGGCTGCGGCCGTGAAGCAGGCGGACGGGACGTGAGGCGCGATGCGCGCGTCCCACAGCGCGAGGCTGGCGGCCCACGCGCGGTGTGCCCAGGCCGTCGGCGCACCGCCGAGCCACTCCACCAGGTTTGCGCGTGTCGCGTAGATGTGAGTCAGCCACATATGAGACGGGAGCATGCACAGGAGCCACACGGGCCATGTGACGAGGAGGAAGAGGACGAGGTGCACGGGTCCGTAGCCAGGCACCTGCCATGTCAGCACGTCGTAGACCGGCTGCACGAAGCATTCGTGCATGGCCACGGCAAAGTCGCTCACGTCGGCCAGCTCGACCAAGGCGCGGCGCAGCTGCTCGGGACTGCCGCGCTCGTCGGAGGCACGGCGGTGGCCTGTGATGCGCGCACACGAGCGGTGGAGCCATGTGTAGCCCAGGAGCGCCAGCACGAGCAGCTGCGGTGCATACCGCAGCACCTCGTAGCCGTACAGGCACAGCTGGACGTACGCGACCAGCAGGATCCACGACTGCACACGCATGGCGTAGCCGCCGCGCCAGGTGACGAGGAGCAGCGCATGGTGCATCACATGAATAGCGGGCGCAAGCACCGTGAGGAGCTGGATCATGCTGGGCGGCATCCGCTCGACAATATCGACGAACGACAGCGTCCGCGCCGGCTTGACGGCACTCGACGGGCTCATGGTGGCACGCCTCAACCCCACATGCTCGTGGCGCCGTTGGGGCCGGCGCCGGCCGCGTAAGCGATCACGTGATATATGAGGCGAGGCGGCGGACGGCCGCGCTGTGGGACGTTGGCGATGGGCGGCGCGGCGGACGCTTCGTTCCAGCGGACGTCGCTGCATGTGCGTATCCTGGCGTCGATCGTGTGCGTGATCGCGGCGTGCGTGCCGGCCTGGTGGATGCTCACAAAGATCGAGCGCTTGCCGTTGCCAGCGGAGGCGGTGCGTGCGCTCGAGGCGCGTGGCGCGTGTCCCATCCGCACGGCGTGGGCGGTCGTCGTGCCGACGAACGAGTGCGAGAGTGTGCGGCAAGAGCTGCAGCGGCACTCGCTGTGCGTGGACTGGCGCGTCGAGGGCACACACTGTGTGGCGGGCGCTGCGTCCGCGACGTCGACGTACCGCGTGCCTGACGCGAATGTGAGTGCGCATCTTGCGCCGCTGCTGCGCAGGGCGGAGAGCGACTCGGTGAGTGTGCCGTACGCGCGCAAGATCCGCGTCGTGTTTTCGCTTCTGCAAGAGGATGCGAGTGTCGGCCGTGCTCTGCATGGCTGGGACCTGACGCACGCCCTGCACAACATCAGTGCGTACGAGGCGCTGGCGCCCCTCGCACGCACGGTTCGTGCGCTCGAGCGCGTGTACGATATCCAGCTCGAGAGTCAGGTGCAGTGGTACGCGCCTCTTGAGCTCGAGCCGCAGCGCCATGGGGCAGGTCAGGATGCCTTTTACACGGTATCGATGCAGGACGCGCGGGTGTTTGTGAATGCCGAGCAGTGGCGCCTGGACTCGTATGGCACGGCCGACTTGTCGCCGGCGACCGAGGTGCGTACGCTCCAGTTTGTGCTGTTTGTGCCGAGTGTGCATGCGCCCCTGTATTTGGACGCCGAGACGCTGCACCAGCAGCCGGCGTGGCTGCTTCCACAGTGGGGCGGTGTGGTCGTGTGGAATGGTGCGCACGAAAGCGAGCATGTATCGCTCGAAGCACTGCAAGAGCCCATGTCGCGCTTTGCCGAGCAGCTGCGGGCGCTCCTGGGCCTGGAGCGAGGACCGGATGTCGGCATGGCCGTCGAGGGCCTCGTATGGCGCCGGACGCTCGAAATGGCGCGTAGTGCGGTCGAGACGCTCGGCAGCATCGTGCGTCTCGTGACCAAGATCCCGAATCTCGGTGTGAATGCGCAGGTGCGCGATGCCACGCTGGCCGCGATCGAGGCGCTGGCAGCGTGTGATCCGCAGCACGCCGATGCGGCTTTGCATCACGCCACGCAGGCACATACCCATGCCTCGCGTGCGTTTTACGATCCGTCCATGCTGGCCACGCTCTACTTTCCCAGTGAGCACACCTTTGCCGTATATACCCCGCTGTTCGGCCCCCTGTTCATGCCGCTGGCCCTGGGCGCGCTGCGAGAGTGGAGGCGAAGGCGGCACCGTCGGTAGATAGTGGAGGAGGAGCCAGGTGTGATGAGTTGACGACATGTCTCGACGACGAGAGGCGCACGACTTGGAGCGCGTGCTTGCGCTGTCGCAAGCGGAGGCGCAGCGTGCCTCGCAGACAGATACGGCGCCGTCACCGCCCGAGACGGAGACGTCCTCGAAAGGCGGGGCGCAGGCCGTGGCGCCGCATGCCTCGGAGCCTGGCAAGGCGCACGCGCGAAAGCGCTTTTTCGGCAAGCCGCTTCGCACGCTACTGGTGTCGGACAAGACCAGCCGCATGCCAGGCCTCGGGCGCCGCGTACGTCTGCCGCCCCTGCACCCGCACCGGCGTCTGCCGCCGCCCAAGCGGCCGCGCCTGCCGACCAAAGACGCGCCCCCGCCCAAGGAGGGCAGCGACGCGGAAGAGGAGGAGAACGGTGAGCCTGAGCCAGACTATGAGAACGAGGGCTTTTTGTAATGTACATAGGGTATCAAAAGTGATCGGCATGCGTAGCGAACGCGGAAAAGTCGATGAGGCGGAACGCGTCGGCATCGCGATGCGACTCGGCGGCCAAGTCACGCCACGCCGGCGCAGAGGGCGGCATGGACTGCGTGGCTCGGAGTCCTTGGCGCGCAGGCAAAGGCCGCATCGGACGCTCGGACGGCGCATGTGCGACGTCGACATCGCACGACATGGGCTCGGACACGGGAAGCGCATCCATCTCGCAGCCGTCGTCGTCGCCAAAGGCGTCGGCGAGCACGGCATCCGAGTCGTCCTCGGCCGTGCCGCGCTTGAGGGAGAAGGGCGACGGCGCTTCGTCGGCGGCGCCGGTGGGCATAGGCGGCGCCATGCCACGTAGCGCGCCATGCGGCACAGATGCCGTGCGGCCCCACTGATGCGATGACTGCCTGACCTGCTGTACGGTATCGAGCGCTGACGCGCCGCTGGACGAGCCGCCATGTCTGTATCCACGACTCACATCTACGCGTCAGTAGGGCGTACGTACTCGATCGGATGCGCCAGCCCATGCTCTGGAGCCGGTTTTGCACGTCCATGGGAATGCTGTCGTACTGCGAAGACACGCGTGACAGACCTGTCGAAGGGGCCCCATGGAGGCCGACGTCGTGTGCGCTCACGGCGCGCTTGTTCATCATGGTGCGCCAGAAGAGGCCGTGGCGCGGCGCCCGACACGCCGCGGCGTGCCGTCCGATGCATGTGCCACGTGGCAGGCGCACGGCCGCCACCCGGTGCATGGGGGTCTATGAGGTCGCTACAGCTCGAAATCGTACGCCAGGAGATCTGCGTCAGTGTGCCCTCGTGCGTACCGTCGATGTTCGGGAGCAGGTTCATCTTGATGAATCTGGTGTGAGTGGCGCAGTACATACTCCTTGTGGTCATTGTCCTCCTTGTACCGCACGAGATCATCCATCGTGGCAAAGACCGAGTACAGGCCGTAGTTGAAGCCGTGCGACCGCGTGTCCCACACGGGCGGGCCCAGCCTCATGTCTTGGCAGACGTCTTTCACGACAGCAAGATCGCGAATTGTCTCGGCACGGGCCTGAAACTCTTCCCACCCGTTACTCAGCACCTGCGACTTGACCTTGAACAGCACAATGTGGACCAACGGCATGGTGGGACGGAGGGAGCCCGTCCTCTCCACCTACGCCGGGCCTCCACCGCCGGGGCCCAAGCGCGCCTGGGCCTCGTCCCACAAGTCACGCTGGCCGCAGACGCCAGCGAGGACGACCAGAATCATCCAGGCGCCGCCCTCGTGCTGCGTAGACTGCTGACGCGCACGCACAAGGCACTTGATGCACGCGCGAGCCAGGACACGCAGAGAGGCCATGTCCTCGCCCGACACGTCGTCGTCGAGGCAGGCGAGCAGGCCAAAGAGCCAGCGCGCGTGGACAGGGTGCAGGACCGCGTCGCCCTGCGTGAACTGGGCGTGCTGCATCCACTTGCGAAAGAGCTTGGTAAGTGCTACGGCCTCGCGCGTGTCGAGCTGCGCCAAGACGGCCAGGCTGGGCTCACGAAATCGGTAGCCATGCGCCGTGAGATCGTGAGCGTCTAGGAGTTCGCTGACCTCGCTCTCCGAGTCAGAGCCTGCGCCCGAGACGAGCATGCGCTGCCGCTCGTCCTCGGTCGGCGCCGCACGGCCATGCACATAGGCGTACCAGCGCGACTCCTCGTGGACGCCGGGTATACGTGCGCGCACAGTCCCTGTGGGCCGCAGCACGCGCACACTGTAGCGCAGGCGCTTGAATCGCTCGACAAAGACCGTGCACCATGCATGCGTCGGCATACGCGCGTCCCCCTCGGGCTGCGGCGCCGGCGTGGCGAGAGGCGCTTCTTCCATAGCATGCACTAGAATGGACGGTGCGTTTTGTGCCTCCGCACGCACCATCGCCAGGTACTCTTCGCCATCGCGCGGGATGCCATCGACCGGCAGCGTGCCGACCGGCAGGCTGGGCTGGCCTCCCTCCGGCGCGCGTGGCATGAGGCAACCCACTGCGCCTGGGCCTTCGGCCGATCAAAAAAAAAAAAAGAGGGCGACGCGTCCCTCGCTTGGGGGTGTGACGACGATGGGCCCACGAAGCCAGGCGCAGCCGCGCGGGCGTGCGGAGCCTGTTGAGGCCGAGATGCCGCTCGGCAGGTACTTGGCATCGACCGAGAAGCGGGTGCGTGACCGGGCGATTCGCTCGCTCGCGGCGTTTGTGCTGATGCGCGCCCAGGAGGGGGGGTTGTCGATGTCGCCGGCGGAGCTGTCCAAGCTGTGGAAGGGTCTCTTTTATTGTTTCTGGATGAGTGACAAGCCGCTTGTGCAGCAGCAGCTGGCGCAGGAGCTCAGTGAGCTTGTGCTGATGGTCGCAGGTATAGATACGCGGAGCGACGAGGCTCAGGTGGCGTCGTTGCGGCATGCGCTGGCGGCGCTCGACTTTTACCAAGGGTTTTGGCACACGATGCAGGCCGAGTGGCTGGGTGTGGACAAGTTCCGCATTGACAAGTACTACCTGCTCATGCGCCGCTTCTTGCAGGCGGGATGCCAGCTGCTGCTCGTGTATGGGTGCGATGCGCTGCTGGTGGAGCGGTACGTGCACATCATGCGCGGCACCGACGGCCCGCTGTCGTCGAACAATGTGCATGTGCCCGACAGCATTACGTACCACATATGCGATGCGTTCCTCGCGGAGCTCGACGCGGCCGTGGCGGCGCATGCGGAGGCGTCGCCGGCGGTCCCGACGATCGAGCTCCTGGCCCCGTTCATGGACCTCGCGGCCACCAGCACGTCGAAGCAGGTGCACGAGCGCGTCATGTCGCGCGTCATTGACCCGTTCCTGGCGGCGTGCCAGAGGCGCCTGGCGCAGTCGACCGACGAGGCGCACGCTAGCGAGGAACACGAGCCCCTCGAGGCCCTGCTGTCTCATACGCGCCTCGATACGGGCGTCGCTTCGTGCAGCGACGTGTACAGTGCCGCGCTGCAACGCCTCATGCGCGCCGCGAGTGCGCCGGATACCTATGCGCCCAGCCGCCGGCACTTGTACGCTCGCTGGCACGAAGCGGCGCAGGCCACGGATCTTGATTAGTCATACATACGTTCGCCACCCTCCGTCATGGACGTGATAGAAGTTGAGCGCCCGACGCCGGGCTTTGTGACGTCGCTGGCGTCCGGCGCGGCGGCGGGTCTGTCGGTGGACCTGCTCTTTTACCCGATCGACACGATCAAGACGCGTCTGCAGAGTGCGCAGGGCTTTTGGAGGAGCGGCGGCTTGCGTGGCGTGTACCGCGGCATGGGCAGTGTGGCCGTAGGGAGTGCGCCGGGCGCGTCCATCTTCTTCGTCACGTACGAGACGTGCAAGGATCGCATCGCGCGTCTGCTATACCCCGAATCGAGCGCAGCCGCGATGGCGTCGGCGCCGTCCGTGCACATGGCCGCCGGCACGCTGGGCGAGATGGCCGCGTGCCTGGTGCGTGTGCCGACGGATGTGGTCAAGTCGCGGCAGCAGACGTCGGCGTACGGGCGCATTTCCTCGTACGCGGCGCTGCGGCAGGTCGTCGCGACAGAGGGCGTGCGTGGTCTGTATCGTGGCTATGGCAGCACCATCTTCCGAGAGATTCCGTTCACGTGTATTCAATTCCCCCTCTACGAGTACCTCAAGCGCCAGCTGGGCGAGCGCACATGGTGGCATGCGGCGGGCGCCGGCAGCATAGCCGGTGCTGTCGCGGCGTGCTGCACGACGCCGCTCGATGTGATCAAGACCCGCATCATGCTGGCCAAAGTCTCGCCGACGCCCGGTGCGAGTACGCGCATTGGGCCGACGCTCCTGCACCTCGTGCGGAACGAAGGCGTCGGTGCGCTCTTGGCTGGCGTGGTGCCACGCACGCTGTGGATCGGTCTGGGCGGTGCGGTGTTCCTCGGCACGTTTGACGCGGCGGCGGGTGTGTTAGCGCCGCAGCTGGGCTAGGAGCGACAAGAGGGCGCGGTCGTGTCCCCATGGCATCGCGAACGAGACGCCGATCGGGTCGCGACGGCGGACAGGCACCGAGATGGCTGGAAAGCCGGCCAGGTTCGCCGAGACGGCGAGGACGTCGGAGGCGTACTCTTCGACAGGCTCGTCGAGACGCGGCGCGGCGCCCAGCGTCGTGGGGTACACAAGGACATCGACGTCGCGGAAGCATGCATCGTATGCCGCACGCAGCGCCTGCCGAAGCCGTAGAGCACGTGTATAGTGCGAACGACGCGCCTCGGACGACACGGCATACGTGCCGAGCAGGAGGCGCCGCTGCACCTCGGCGCCCAAGTGCCGGCTCCGATGGCGCGTCACGTCGTCGAAGAACGTCGACGTGCGCTGCACAGGCACGCCGAATCGAATGCCGTCGTAGCGTGCAAGATTGCTGCTAGCCTCGGCGAGCGAGAGTAGGTAGTACACGGCCGCCGCCGACGTGACGGGCGGCACAGACGTCGGCACGATCGCCGCGCCTTGCGCGGCCATCGACGCGAGCACGCCGTCGACCGCGTCGAGCGTGCGTGCATCGACTTCGGCCGGAAACAGTTCTTGAACGACACCGACGCGCAGACCTGGCAGGCTCGGCGTGGCGACGTGCGATAAGCGCTGGCGCACGTCGTTCGGCACGCATGTCGCGTCGCGCGGGTCCTCGGCCGCGAGCACGTCGAAGGCGCGCGCGATATCCGGCAGCTCACGAGCGAGGAGGCCGACCGTATCGAGCGAGTCGGCATACGACACGACGCCCCAGCGACTGAGCATGCCGTACGAAGGCTTGAAGCCATACACGCCGCAATACGACGCGGGTATGCGTACGGAGCCACCTGTATCTGTGCCGAGCGCGAGGCGACACAGCCCCGCGGCGACAGCTGCCGCCGCACCGCCGGAGCTGCCGCCTGGCGCGCGTGGCGCGTGCAACGGATACGCCGGGTTGGCCACGGGCCCGTACATCGAGTGGGTATTCAGGGCGCCCATGGCGAACTCGTCGCAGTTGTTGCGCGACGAGATCCATGCGCCTGCGTCGCGGAGGCGCTCTACGACCGTCGCATCGAAGGGCGCGCGGTACTCGGCGAGCATGCGACTGGCACACGTCGTGCGCACGCCTTGCATCGCGATGTTTTCCTTGATGCTGACGGACCAGTCGTGCAGTGGCCCAGCGCGGAGCGGAGGGCGCTCAAACACCTGCGTGAGCGCATTGTACGGGTCGTGCGGCCCGCTGTGGAAGCCACGCACGACGCGAGGCACTCGCCGGGGCCACGTCATGGCGGACGAAACGACGTCCATGCCACGTGGAGGGGAATTGTTTCTCGGTGGCGACCATGTCCTTGTGGGTGCGTTTGTGTGCGCCGTGGGAGGCGACGGTGGCTGTGCGCGTGTCGAGCGAAGCGCGGGGCGCGGATGTGCGTGCAGCGCTGACGCCATGGCTCGGTCACGCAGATGTGCGACTGACGACGCGCGGTGGCCAGCCTGTGTATGCGCATGCGCACGTCGTGGCCGACATGGATCTCGTGGTGCGAGCGCGGTTCTGTGGCGGCAAGGGCGGCTTTGGGAATATGCTGCGTGCGCAGGGCGGGCGCATGAGTGCGCGCGGCAAGCATGAGAGCCAGGACTCGTGTCGCGACTTGCAGGGCCGCCGCGTCGGCTCTGTCAAGCAGGCGCAGCTGCTGGCCGAGTACGTGGCGCAGGCGTCGGAGCGCCAGGCTGCATGGGACGAGGCGCAGAAGCGCAAGTATGCGAAGCTGGAGCGCATGCTGGGCCGGGCGCCCAAGTCGATGGCCGACTATGAGACGGCCGCGGAGAAGCTCGACGAGGCGGGCGAGACGCTGGAGGAGGAAGCGGCGCAGCCGTCGACGTCGAAGCGAGAGCGTCTCGATGATCACGACTATGTCGAGCAGAGTCGCGAGATTGTGGACCATGTGCGGGGGGCTGTTGCGTCGGCGATGCGCAAGAAGCGGCGCAAGGGCAAGGAACGTGCTGCCTAGCGTCGTGGGGGCTGGAGCAGGCGCTGCTGGTGCCACACTGGGCGCTCTTCGTCACTCGACGCCTCGTGGTACGTGGCTGGCGTCGTGGGCCGCGACGTGCGCCGGACCGGCAGGGTCTGCTGGACGAGGCGCATGCGTTTCGGCGGCGGTGCGTCGCTGGCGTACATGGCCATGCCGAACTTTTGGCTCTCGCGCTGGACGCGCATAGCCTCGTCGTATGGCACGCCGCCCAGATCGTCCTGGATCAGGAGGCACACGAGCTCGGGAAGGAGGACGTTGTCGAGAAACTGCGACGTGTTGAGCGGCGCAAAGTGCCTCTGCACGTCGTCGCGCGTGAGATCGAGCGTGGGGAGAAGCGGGTCTTGGACGTACACGGCATACAGGATCTCGTGCAAGAGTTCCCAGCCGCGCTCGCCGTAGTAGCCACATAGGCGCTCGTCAAACGTGTTGAGATCGCACACCTTTCGGCCCTGCGCGGCGCGCTGCGCCTTGGCGGTGCGGAACCACACACTGTGGTCAGGATGCTCGATGCAGTCGTGCAGGATGCGCAGGTAGCGCGCGTCAGGCGACGTGATGCGCCGCCGTAGCTGGCGAAAGTCGATGGACATGGGCCACCCACGCGATGCGCCGTGGGGGATGACGTCGCGCTCGTTGCGGTGCTGCTCGCACACGGCGAGCGTGTCGGTGGGACGGAGGACGTGTCCTGCCTTTTTGCGCTGCTCCCAGAACGAGAGCATGTCGCGCAGCACACGCGAGGGGCGCTCGATGGACGCATGGCAAAAGGGGCACGTCTGCCGCGGCGGCGCACTTGGCGCATCGTCCTGTGCGCCGGGGGCATGTCCGAACTCGGCGCGCAGCTCCTCAAAGGCCGCGCACGACAGCGACGGGCGCGCGCGCTTCGGGAGGATCAGCTGGGCGCCGGGCGTCATGAGCCGAGGGCAAGGTCTGTTGGGTATACACACCTCCATCCATAAGGGGCCGCCCAGCTTCGGCTGCGCCGGGCGCCTTGTGGCGCTGGACCATGTCGTGGCTCGTACGTGCCGGACGCTATGCGATGCCGATGCTGGCTGCGCGTGCGCGCGCGCCTGTCGTGCGTGTAGCGCGTCTTCATGTGACGCGTGTGCCGCTCGCCGTGGAGCAGAGCCAGGGCGTGTCGCTCGACGACCCGGCGGAGGGCGAGGCGCAAAAGCTGCTCGACAGCGGCACACACGCGCTCGAGATGGGCGATCTAGAGCGTGCGAAGGGAGCGTACAGGAAGAGTGTCGAGGTGCACGAGAATGCGTCGGCCTACTACAACCTGGGCATTTGCCAGTACCAGGAGCGTACGTTCTGCGCCACTGACGCTAGACGATCTGCCGGGCGCGATCGAATCGTGGACGCACGCGCTGCGCTTGGCGCCGGACAGTCCGGATGCCCACACGAACTTGGCGTCCGCCTACATCATGTCCAAGCCGCCGCAGGCGGACAAGGCGCTGGAGCACCTGACGTACGTAGGGCGCACTCACCCCAGCCTCGCAGCCACGCAGAGTCCTGACGATGGCGAGATTCACTTCAATCTAGGTACCGTGTTGGAAGCATGTACGTACGCTCTACTCACAGCAGGCGAGCAGCTGGAGCCGGCGATCAAGGCGTACCGCAAAGCCAAGGAGTGTGGCATCGATGTACGTACGCGCGACTGACGCCAGCGTGCCGACCAGAATGTGCGCAACTGCATGGCCAAGCTGATGGCTGCGCGTGTCGAAGTCGAGCAGCAGTCTTAGATATCTAGGGTATAGGTGTTTTTCTCAAACTGCTGTGAGTGCCGGACCACGTACCTCGGCCTCGAGCATCGTCCGCAGCTGCTCGACCATTTTGCTGTTCACGAGCATGTGCGTGTCGTCCAGGTCCATAATGATGCAGGGCATGCGCTCGTCGATGGCCAAGATCATCTGCTTGACGGCCACATCGCAGGTCAGCAGCGTCCCGGCCAAGGCCCGCATGGAGGTAGGAAATTACGTACCATGTGGCAGTGGCACCGCTTTGTGGATGGCCAGGCGCTCTGTCCCGGGGCGTATGCGATCGTCCTACTGAATACGCCGATCACGCAGGCCCCGCTCTTTCAGCGGCTGTGGAATGAGGCGGCGATCCGCGTCGCAGCGGATGGCGGCGCGAATCAGCTGCGCACACAGTCGTCGTGTGCGTGGCCCACGCTCATCTGTGGCGACTTGGACTCGATCACCGACGACACGCAGGCATACTTTCGCGAGCACGACGTGCCGATCGAGCACATAGCGTCGCAATGCTCGACGGACCTGCAAAAGTCGATCCAGGCCGTCGAGCATCTCGAGCCAGAGACGCTGCCGCTCGTGATCTATGGCGGCATCGGCAGCCGGCTGGACCACTCGATGCATACGCTGCATGTCCTATCGCAACTCGCGTTCCCGACGCACGACGTGTATGCGGATGCGCATCTGCGCCTGCGGCCGCATGTGCTGCTCGTGACGGGCGAGGGCATGACGTGCCTCGTGACGCCCGGCACGCACCTCCTGCGGCACGACCGACGCATCCATGGCAAGTCGTGTGGCCTGCTCCCGCTGGGCGTCGCGGCGGCGCACATCCACACCCAGGGCCTCGAGTGGAACCTGCAGGGCGAAGCCTGCTCGCTCGGCGGCTTTCTATCGACGTCCAACCACCTCGTCCATCCCGACGGCGACGTCCACCTGACGACGGATGCCCCGATTTACTGGACGATCGAGCTGCAGTCTAGATAGCACGTGGCAGACGCGTCAGCGCCCACCGGTTCGTGTCCCACCATGAGTGATCCCTGTGCTCAGTTTGTCGAGTACGCCGAGGCGCACCAGGCCAAGTGGATAGCGAACCTTGCCGAGGCCGTTGAGATCCCGAGTGTGTCGGGCGATGCGTCGTTCCGTGCCGAGGTGTACAAGATGGGCGCGTGGCTGAAGAACAAGCTCGCCGAGGTCGGATGCGACGTGTCGTCGCACGATCTGGGCATGCAGACGCTCGATGGGCAGGAGGTGCAGCTGCCGCCCGTGATTGTGGGCGAGTATGGTCGTGATCCGTCGAAGAAGACGGTGCTTGTGTATGGCCACTATGACGTGCAGCCGGCGCTCAAGTCGGACGGCTGGGGCACGGAGCCGTTTGAGCTGGTGCACGATACGCCCACGGATCGCCTGATCGGCCGCGGCTCGACGGACGACAAGGGCCCGATTATGGGGTGGATCAATGTGCTGGAGGCGCACAAGGCGCTGGGCCTCGATGTGCCGGTGAACCTCAAGTTCTGCTTCGAGGGGATGGAGGAGAGCGGCTCGGTCGGCCTGGACGAGTTTGTCGTGGAGCACAAGGACAAGCTGTTCCAGCACATCGATGCCGTGTGCATCTCGGACAACTACTGGCTCGGCACGAAGAAGCCCTGCGTGACGCATGGTTTGCGCGGCGTCGCCTACTATAAGCTGACGATCAGCGGTCCCGCGCATGATCTGCACAGCGGTGTGTTTGGAGGCATGATGCACGAGCCGATGACGGACTTGGTCCAGATCATGTCGACGCTCGTGTCGCCGCAGGCCAAGATCCTGATCCCAGGCCTGTACGACCAGGTCGCGCCTCTTACGGACGAGGAGCGCCAGGTGTATGAGGACATGGAGTTTGAGGTGGCCGATGTCGATCAGTGCACGGGCAGCTCGACGACGGTGAGTGACAGCAAGACGGATGTGCTCATGGGCCGCATGCGCTACCCGAGCCTGAGTCTCCACGGCATCGAGGGCGCGTTTGCCGAGCCGGGCTCCAAGACGGTGATCCCGCACAAGGTGACAGGCAAGTTTTCGATCCGTCTCGTGCCGGACATGGACCCGGCGAAGGTGACCGACGCCGTGCAGAAGCATATCGAGGCCGAGTTTGCCAAGTTGAAGACGAAAAACACGATGCATCTCGAGGAGGATCACCCCGGCAAGCCGTGGGTGGCCGACACGAAGCACTGGAACTACGAGGCTGCGATCGCGGCGACCGAGGCCGTGTACGGCGTGCGCCCGGATCTGACGCGCGAGGGCGGCTCGATTCCCATCACGCTCACGTTTGCCGATGCGCTCAACGCCAACGTGCTTCTGCTTCCGATGGGCCGCTCCGACGACGGCGCACACTCGACGAACGAGAAGCTGGATCTGTCGAACTACATCAAGGGCACGCAGCTGCTGGGCACGTATTTGTACAAGGTCGCCTCGGCCGCGGCGTCGTAAAGGGGGCGGTGTGTCACGACCTGCTCCGCCGCCGCCGCCGCCACAGCCGCCGAGCGTGTCGTGCCATGATGCGCGGATCGGTGCGCGACACGATATGTGGGTATATAGAGCAGCGCAACGGCGTCTGGTGCGTGGTGCATGTCTGTCGTGCGGATTGTTCATTCGAGCGTGCACACGAAACACAAGCCTCTGCGGCCGCCGATGCTCGTGCTGCGGCCGTGCGAGGTCGAAGACGTGAGCACGCACAGCTCGAGCGAGCACAGTGTGCCTGCGGCCGTGCTAGGCCATGGCGGCGAAGTGGAGCGGTACGTGTATGTAGCACGCACACTCAGTCCGGGACGACGTGCGATCCAGCAGGGGGACGGGGACGTGCCGCGCGAGCTTTGGACGCGTCCGTTGCCGCTGGAGCCCGAGGCGCCGCCATTGCGGCGCAGCTGTTCTCACGGCACGCTAGCTGCCGCATCGCACGCGCCCTCAGAACGTGTGCGCACGCCATCGTCGCAGGATGTGCTCGATGAGTGGCGCAAGGCTTTTAGCGCCTACACACCTCCGCCACCTGTCGCGCCAGCACCGCCGACGCGCGCGCCGCCGAGCGCGCCGCCATCCCCCGTAGCTGTGCCTCCTACGCCGCCACCGCGCGCACCGCGCCTCTTTCGACCGCGGCCGTCTCAGCCGCCCGAGGCGTCCGTGCGCGACCCTGGGTCGTGGTGGCAGCGGCCGTGGTCCCAGCGGCTGCGTCGGCATATTTCCTCGATTCATCTGGGGTTCGGCGGCCAGGGACGTCCGGCCTCGAACGGCTCGCACCATGCGGAGCGATGACCTGGCGCATTTGCTCACGCTGGATCTGACGCATGTCCAGTACAGTGCGCGGGATCCGTGGGGTGCGTACTGGGCGCTCGTGACGCTGTCGCCGGTGCTGATTCTGGCGGTGTACGTGGCCGCCTTTCTGCACCGCCGCGATCTGATCTTTGTGCGTGTGCTGCTGGGCCACATTGGCTGTGAGGCGCTGAATGGGCGGCTGAAGCGCGAGATTCAGGAGCCACGGCCTACGAGTGTGCTAGGCATGGGCTACGGCATGCCGTCGTCTCACGCGCAATTCAGTGGGTTCTTCTGTGCGTTTTGGTGCTGGCACATCGTGGCGCATTGGCCGAGGCGTGATCCGAGCCTCGTGCGTGGCGTGTGGCTGCGTCGGGCCGAGCAGGGTGCGTCGCTCCTGCTGGTGCTGGCGTGCACGGCATTGACGTGCTACTCGCGTGTCCACCTGATGTACCATACGGCGGACCAGGTCAAGGTCGGCGTCGCGCTGGGCGGGGCGATGGGTCTGGTGTACTATGCGCTCACGGAATGGCCCGTCCGACGCTCGCGCGCGCTGCGCCGTCTGCGTGTGCGTGCGCTGACGCTGTGGCCCAGCCGTGCGCTGCGCCTGAAGGACGAGTACGTGGCGTGGCGGAGCCCGATGGAGCACAGCTACACGCAGTGGATGCAGGCGGTGTCCGAGGCGCCGGCGTCCGTGCCGCCGCGCTTCGATGCATCGCATCCCGCGCACCTGCGCATGATGCTGCTGGCACTGCAGGAGGCGGATCGCGCTGACGCCGTGCCAACGGCCTTCTCGGTCGGCTGCGTGCTGGCCGTGAACGGCCATGCGCTGTGTCGCACACCTCCATTAGGAAGGATGGAGCCGTTGCGGCTGACGACGGGCTATTCTCGTGAGCTGCCGGGCAACACGCATGCGGAAGAGTGTGCTATGGAGAAGCTGCTGCGGTACTGTGCGCGCACGCCGCACGCGGAGGCCGAGGCACGCCGGCGCGAGCCGCTGTCGCTGATCATGTACACGACGATGGAGCCATGCTCCGCGCGCCTGAGTGGCCTGATGCCGTGTGCGAAGCGCATCCTCGCCTTTAATGAGCGTGCGCCGCTCACGTCGGCGGCGTGGCTCGCGGGCATGGCGCAGGACACGTATGGCGCGGTGATGCACACGGACTTGGACACGACCGTGCGGCCTCTGCGCATCTCTGTCGTGGTACAGGGGGTGGGTGAGCCGGACGACTTTGTCAAGTGTGAGGCGTCGCGCCTGCTGCGCTCGTCGGGCGTGGCTGTGCATGTGGCCGTGCCGACCGCCTCGCCGGCGGAGCTGGGCCTGACGTGTCCGCCGCTGCGGGCCGTGCCGCTGCGTGTCTCGCCTGATGCGCCGTGCGCATGGCTGCAGGATGCGTGCTTGCGTATGGCGCGCAAGGGCCATGCATCAGCTACTACTTGGTAGGACGCCGTCGTGGGCCGAGCACGGTGCGTGCGCCGCGCGGCAAAGCGGCGGGCCATGCGTCTTCGCGGGCCGGGCGTTTCGTAGGCCGGGACCACGTGCCGCCTGGCATGGGAAAGTGGGTATCATCGAGATCGTAGAGCAGCTGAGCCGTCGACGTCGGCGTCGGCACGGGTGGTGGTGAGCTGGAGGCGCTCTCGATCGGCGGCTCCTGCTCCTGGTGGCGCAGTTGCTCGTAGAGGTGCTGAGACGCGGCGCGCTCAGCGCGGCGCTTGGCCTTGCTGGCCTCGAGCGCCGCGCGCAGCTCGCGCAGCTGATCGGCCATGCGCTGGTTCTTGGTGCGTGTCTCGTGGAGCGCGCGTGTCATGTCGCTGACGTGCTCGTGCGCCTCGCGGACCTGCCGCTCGGCGTCGGTGCATCGTGCGGTGGCGGCTTCTTCGGCGAGCGCTGCGCGCCGAATGGACTCGGCGCATTGGCTCTTGGCCGCCGCGATGCTGTCGTGGAGGCGGGTCGTTTGGGCCTCGTGCGCCTCGTCGAGCTGTCGCGCTCGGGCGTCGAGGGCGTGCTGCTGCGTCTCGAGGCGGTCTTTGACGTGCGCGAGATGCTTTTGGCGGTGCCGAAGCGCTGCGTGCTCGCGCTCGGCGTGCTCTCTATCTCTGGCGAGTCGCTGCTCGTCGCGTCGGCAGCGCTCTTCCCTGGCGAGGACGTGTCGTGTGCGCTCGTCGAGGGTGTGCATGCGCTGCGCCAGGTCGCGAGAGAGGCGGTCCGTGTGCACGACGGCGTCGTGGAGGGCGTGCATGGCGTCTTGGAGGGCGTGTCGGGCCTCGTCGGGCAGGGCGGAGGGAAGGGCGGCGGCGGCGCGCGACATGGCGGGGGGGCATAGCTGGTGTGTGGCGATGGCGTAGTCGTGCAGGTGGCGGACCCACGCGTGCATGGAGGAGAGGCGGCCGTCGGGTGGGTGAGCGGCGACGTACTGCTTCAGGTCCGTGTCGGAGGCCCAGAGCGGCACGAGATCGGTCAGGGCCGCGGGGGCTTTGCACAGGGGGCATCCGGACGGCACGGCGCCGTGCGTGCGTGTGGTGAGCCAGTCCTGTAGACAGGCATGATGAAAGACGTGGCCGCACGGGAGGGCCGCCGGGCGTTCGTCGGGGGTATAGGCGTCGAGGCAGATCCGGCAGCCCATCGTGGCGAGGCGAGGGGCGTCGTCGTGACGCGCGTCGTACACGTGGGGGTGGCGATGGAGGCCACGTGGGCAAGGACCCTGGCCTCGGGGGGCGAGGCGCTGACCGGCGCCTCGGTATTTCGGCATCCGCTGGCATGCAGCAGCAGAGCGGGGCCAAGGCACAGCGAAGGGCGCCGCACCGGCGCAGTTGGGACTATGTGCTGCGGAGTGGCCTGGCTGGCGGGATTGCGGGGTGTGCGGCCAAGACGGCGATTGCGCCGCTGGATCGGGTCAAGATTTTGTTCCAGGCGAGCAATCCGGACTACCAAAAGTACAGTGGGCGGTGGCTGGGTGTGGTGGATGCGATGCGGCGGATTGTGGATCAGCAGGGTCTGATGGGGCTGTTTCATGGGCATAGTGCGACGATTCTGCGTATTTTTCCGTATGCGGCCGTCAAGTACATGGCGTATGACGTGCTGCATCTGGCGCTGATGCCGACGCCGCAGGACGAGACGGGTCTGCGGCTGTTTCTGGCGGGGTCGATGTCGGGTGTGCTGAGTGTGTTTTTGACGTACCCGCTGGAGCTGATCCGCGTGCGTCTGGCGTTTGATACGAAGAGCAAGCCGCAGCCTGGGAGTCTGCGCCACATTATCACGAAAATATACCACGAGGGCGCGCCGGAGGGCGAGGGCGGCGCGCCTCAGCGAGCGCTGCTGCACCAGTTTCCGATTCTCAAGTTTTACCGTGGCTTTACGTCGACGATCCTGGGCATGGTGCCGTATGCGGGCACGTCGTTCCTGGTGTTTGAGCGGACGAAGGCGTGGCTGTATGGGCTGCTGCTGAACAGGGATTCGCGGGGTGCGCCGCTGTCGGATCGGCCGCCGCTGTTGGAGCTGAGTCGCACGGTCGTGGATTTGGCGTCGGGCGCGCTGGCGGGTGCGATTTCGCAGACGGCGTCGTACCCGTTTGAGGTGATCCGCCGGCGGCAGCAGGTGGGGGGTCTGTTGCATCCGAGTCGGATGCAGCAGATCTCGGAGACGATCCGGTGGATTTATGCGACGCGCGGGCTCGGTGGGTTCTACATTGGCCTGGGTATTGGCTACTTTAAGGTGGTGCCGATGACGGCCATTAGCTTTGCCGTGTGGTCGGAGATGAAGCGGGTATTAGGTATATAGATTGTACGATTACGAGCGTCGGCGACGGACACCGAGGGTCTTGCGGCGTGCCGGGCCGGGTGTGGGGCGCGAGGCGAGGGGCGGCGGCCGCGGGCGCTTGGGTGGGGGCGACGCGGCCGGCGAGGCAGGGGGCGAGGGGGCCGGTGACTTACGAGGCTGGGCGGGCGTCGGGGGCGCGCGATCGACGAGGGGGGCGAGAAAGGGCGAGGGCGAGCGGTCGGACCATTCGCTGAGGACGAGGCGGCGGTGCGCCCACGACACGTACAGTTGCCTCTGTGCGCGTGTCATGGCGACGTAGAGCAGGCGGCGTTCCTCGCGGTGTTCGTCTGGCGTGGTGCAGCGGTAGAAGGGAAAGATGCCGTGCTCGATGGCGGGCAAGAAGACGATGGGCCACTCGAGGCCCTTGGCGGCGTGGCAGGTCGAGATCGTGACGCAGGGCGTGTCGGAGGCAACGTCGGAGGCGAGGGCGCTGGACTCGAGGAACGAGCTGAGGTCGTCGGAGGCGGTGGCGAGGTGGATGAGTTCCTGGACATGGTCCCAGCGGGCGTCGGCGTCGCTCGTCTGGCGGAGATGCTCTTCGTAGCGCGTGAGGTGCAGGACGCGGTGCAGCAGGTCGGCGACGGGGGCGTGGCGTTGGGCGTGCAGCTCGTGCACGACGTCGACGAACGAGCGGACGGCGCGGAGGAGGGCGGGGCGCAGGGCGTGCGCGTGTGCGAGGTGCGTGAGGAGCGGCACCTGTGCGTGCTGCGCGGCGTTGGCGAGTTGCTGCGCGCTTTGGGGGCCGATGCCGCGCTTGGGCACGTTGAGGACGCGCAGGACGGCGGGGGTGTAGGCGGGGTTGTCGGCGAGCGTGAGGTAGGCGAGGAGGTCGCGGACCTCGGCGCGGTCGAAGAAGCGGACGCCGCCGAGGAGGCGGTACGGGATGTTGAGGCGGTGGAAGATGCTTTCGAACGCGCGGCTGTGCGCGGTGAGGCGGAGCAGGACGCTCATGTGCGCGTACGGCGTGGTGCGGGCGTGCTGGCGGATTTCGCGCGCGACAAAGAGGGCCTCGTCGTCGGCGTCGTGGCATGCCACGACGCTGACGGGCGGGCCGCTTGCGAGGGCGGTGTACAGGCCCTTGGGGAGGCGGTGCGGATCCTGCTGCATGACGCGGAGGGCGGCCTCGAGGATCTGGGGCGTGCTGCGGTAGTTTTCTTCGAGGAGGACGCGGTGCAGGCCGGGGAAGTCGAGGTGCATGCGCTCGATGTGGCGTACGTCGGCGTGGCGCCAGCTGTAGATGCTCTGGTCGGGGTCGCCGACGACGCTGACGTGGCGCGATAGGCGGCGCAGGAGCTCGTACTGCACGGCGTTCGTGTCCTGGAACTCGTCGACGAGGACGTGGTCGATGTGCGTCGTGAGCTCGGGGTGCTCGCGGAAGAGGCGCACGCCGAGGAGGAGCAGGTCGTCAAAGTCGAGCGCGTGGCTCGTGCGGAGCTGCTGCTGGTACGCGGCGTACGTGCGGCACAGCGCGAGGTGCTCGGTGTGAGCTGGCGAGCCGGGCGCGTGCTGGGCGGACGCGCGCAGCTCGTCGGGCGTCCAGCCGTGCGCCTTGGCGCGCGAGATGGCCGCGAGTGTGGCGTCGACGGGGGCGTCGCGGTCGACGTCGCGGAGGAGGCGCCGTGCGTCGTCCGTGTCGGCGATCGTGAAGCGCGGATCGAGGCCGAGGCGAGTGCCCCAGCGGCGCAGGAAGCGCACACACACCGCGTGGAAGGTGCCGAGCACGAGCCGGCGCGTGCGGTCCGCGCCGATCATCGTCTCGAGGCGCGCGCGCATCTCGTTCGCGGCGCGGTTCGTGAACGTGACGACGACGCACCGCTCCGGCGCGATCGGCGCCGCGCTGTCGCGCACGAGATGCGCGACGCGCGACGTGAGCACGCGCGTCTTGCCGGACCCGGGGCCCGCGAGGATCTGCAGGGGCCGCGCGGCCTCGGACGTCACCGCCTCGTGCTGGGCGGCGGAGAGCATGTGGAGGCGCAAGGGACGGGGGCGGCCCGTGTTTGTTGCTCACGAGCCATGACGACGGACCGTACGCCGGCGGAGGCGCTGTCGTATGTAGAGGCCGACTTTCGGCGGATGCTGTCGTCGCTGCCGATACCGCTGCATGATGTGATGCCGCGTGTGGTCGTGAGGCTGGCGTCGCGCATGTTGCTGCGGGCGCGGGTGCTGGGCACGGAGGTGCTGTATGACGTGACGCTGAACATGCTGCGGCTGATTGTGGTGCTGTTTTTCCGCGAGATCCAGCCGCGGTCGTCGTGGCGGATCCCGCGGGAGGGCCCGATCATCTTTGTGGGCGCGCCGCACCACAACCAGTTTCTGGATCCGCTGCTGCTCGCGTCGGAGGTGCGGCATGCGGGGCGGCGTGTGTCGTTCCTGATTGCGCACAAGAGCACGAAGCGGCCGTTCATCGGGCGCATGTCGCGCATGCTGAACTCGATTCCCGTGCGGCGCGCGGCGGACGACGCGAAGCGCGGGCTCGGCACCGTGTCCGCGCACGCCGCGGACCCGACGCGCGTGCTCGGCTTTGGGACGCAGTTTACGAGCCAGGCGCAGGTGCGCGGCAACCTCGTGCTGCCCAAGTCGACCGACTATGCGATGGGCGAGATCACAGAGATCGTGAGCGACACGGAGCTGCGGATCAAGACGCCGTTCAGCGGCGCGGCGCTCGAGGCGCTCGAGGCCGGCGTCACGTACACCCTGCAGCCGTACGTGAACCAGGCGCACATGTACGAGAGCGTGTACAAGCAGCTGTCGGACGGCGGCTGCCTGTGCATCTTTCCCGAGGGCGGCAGCCACGACCGCACGGATCTGCTGCCGCTCAAGGCCGGCGTCGTCATCATGGCGCTGGGCGCCATGGCGAACGACCCGTCGCTGAACGTGCACATCGTGCCGGTCGGCCTGAGCTACTTCCACCCGCACAAGTTCCGCTCGCGCGCCGTGATCGAGTTCGGCATGCCGCTGCACGCGCCGCCCGAGCTCGTCGAGCTGTTCAAGCTCGGCGGCGCCGAGAAGCGCCAGGCCATCGCCAGCATGCTCGACATTGTGTTTGACGGGCTCAAGAGCGTCACCGTGCGCGCGCCCGACTACGAGACGCTGATGGTCATCCAGGCCAGCCGGCGGCTCATGTCGCTGCCCGGCCAGCACCTCAGCCTGAGCGACAAGGTCGAGCAGAACCGCAAGCTCGTCATGGGCTACATGCAGTTCCGCGACCACCCCAAGATCCTCGCGCTGCGGCAGTCGGTGCTCACGTACAACCGGCACCTGAAGCAGGTCGGCATCCGCGACCACCAGGTCGAGCGCGCGAACCGCTCCGTCCTGCGCAGCCTCGCGCTCCTGTGCTACCGCCTCGGCCTCCTCGTCGGCTGGACGAGCTGCGCGCTGCCCGGCACGATTCTCAACATGCCCGTCATCCTCCTCGCCAAGATCATCAGCAAGCGCAAGGCCAAGGAGGCGCTCGCGGCGTCGCAGGTCAAGCTGTACGGCCGCGACGTGCTTGCGACGTGGAAAGTGCTCGTGTCGCTCGTCGTGACGCCCGTGCTGTACGTGTCGTACGCGGCGCTCGCGACGGCCCTCGCCTACCGCTCCAGCCTCAGCCTCGCGCACAAGCGACTCATGCCCCTCTACGTCATGGTCGGCCTCCCCGTCGTCACGTACGGCACGATCAAGATGAGCGAGGTCGGCATCGACGTGTACAAGTCGCTGCCGCCGCTCGTCGCGTCGCTCCTGCCCGGCCGCCGGCGCGTCATCGAGCAGATCCAGCGCGAACGCGTCAACCTCACCGCCCAGCTGCACCAGACGATCGAAGAGCTCAAGCCCGAGGGCTGGAACTACACCGACATCGGCCGCGGCTCCTACACCGCCAAGCCACCGCCGCTGCCCGAAGAGATGGAACACATGCTCTACAACGGGCGCCCCCTCGACTCGTCCGGCGGCCGCTCGCTCTCACACCCCATGAACGTCATGGACGAATGGCTCTTTGGCTGGTCCACCTCGCGGCGCCACGGCGACTGGGCCGCGCACCGCGCCGAAGTCGTCGACAACGACCTCGGCGCCGACTACGAAGACGCACTGCACGTATACGAACACCAGGCCGACGACGCCCACCGCGCCGCGCCGCGGCAGCGCACCAAGCGCCCCCGGTCGCACGACTTTCGCGCGACGCATCCGTCCGTAGCGCCGTAATCTACGATCGAATCTCAAAGGGTATCGGGAGCGTCGACGTCGAGATGTCATGGTGCTTGATAAACATCACATCCACATTGTCGACGCGCGCCTCTCGCGGCCCGATGTGCAGATAGTCGCGCAGCCGCTGCACATGCTCGGTCGGCCCGGCCGCCTCGCCACACACCGAGCCGTCCGGCTCATTGCGCACCCATCCACGCAGTTGCAAGTCATGCGCCTGCTGCAGCGTGCTCTTGCGGAAGAACACACCCTGCACGAGGCCCGTCACTGGTCGTTAGTCGCCACCGCCACACGCACCGCGAAAGTACAGGTACGAGGACATGACGACACCACACGCGCCGCGCGCGCGCCGACATCCCTTGTGCTGACTCAGCCAATCACGCTTGCCCCCCGCCCATGTCGACGCCCCGGCGGACGATGACGCCGATCCGCGGCGCGAGCGGCTCGCTGCGGCCGCGGTCCGCAGATACGCCGCTCACGTTCTTGCAGGACGAGGCCCTGCCGATTCTGGCCGAAGAAACGACCGCGCTGCAGGACAACTTGGCGCAGATCGCCGAGATTCAGCAGGCGCTCTCGACGTTCAACGAAAACTTTGCCGCGTTCCTGTACGGCATCAAGATGAATGCCTTCTGTGTCGAGTGGCCCGAGGCGCCCACGGAGGCGTCGCTGCGCGCGCTCTCGCGGTCCGCGCCGCCGCCCATCGAGGCCGATCAGACGTACATGACCGACGCCCCAACCCCACCGCGGCCAGCGCCACCGTCGCCGTCGCCGCCGCCACCGCCGCCGCCCACGTCACGGCCCGCTCAGCGCCCCGCAAGTCAAGCCACAGCGCGTCGTGTCCCCCCTGCCGTCCAGAAAAAGCGCGCGGCCTTCGCCGACCGCATCGTCGACACCATGCCTCTCGAGTACCGCCAGGGCGATCCAAAGCTGCGCGCCTTGCTACATCACATCATCTATGCACTCCTCCAGTCAAACGACAAGGGCGTGCGTGTCGCGGACATTGCCGCCAAGACACCGGCATGGCCCGCCGGCAAAATCAACAAGGCCCTCATCGCGCTGCTCGCAGCGAATCATGTGGTGCGTGTATCGGACCAGGGCGTCGTGTACCGCTGGAACACACAAAGGCACCCCGTGCGGCCGTAGCTACAGACCGACGTACCGCATCCAGCTCTCGACCTCCTTCAGCAGGCCCTCTTTCTCCGACCACCGGTCGCCCAGTACCTTGACATGGCGCGACGGCACCGCGCCCTCCCACGCTTCGGCGTCCTTCGCGGGAATCACGAGCACGGGCGTGCCAGAGGGCCAGTCCGCCTTCTTTAGCATCTCAGGCGATCGCGGGTGCAGCAGGACGAGGCCTGACATCGGGCCCCGCGTGTTCGAGAAGAGACCGCCGTGGCCCAGGTACGAAGGCACAGTCTCGTCGGCGCCGTCGCGCACAAAGAGCACCGGCTCGCGCTGCAGCGCACTCTGCCGCACCTGCGACGAGATCTGCTCGGCCAGCGCATCGTCCCGAGACGCGCCGTCGGCCGGCTTCGCCGGCAGCTCGACCTGGACGTCGAGGCAGTCGTAGCCAGCCTCGCGGAAGTACATAATCCACGACTGCCACGCCTGACGCGACACGCCCCACGCACTCGAGTGGACGAACACGAGCGTGTACGGCTGCTTGGTCGGCGCGGCAGGCGACGCCTCGCGCAGCACCGACGCACTCTCACTCGTGCCCAGCACATCCGTCACGCTCTTCATAGAAAACAGGCTCATGAGCGAGAAACCGACACTCGCTGACGTAGAAAGCGGTCGCATCACCTTCGGCGTGCGCGGCACGCGCAGCAGGGACAGGCGCCACCAAGGCACACGGGACAAGACCATGATGAAGGCGGGACGACAAGTGGAGGTGCGTCTGACAGCGCGGTCCGTGCGTCTTTGTTCGGCGTTCTTTGTTCCAGGGCCGCGCCGCCTACAAAAAGGGCGGCGCGCGCGGCGGGCGATGCGCGGCATGTTTCTCAAGCACATCGTGCCGTCGATCGCGCAGGCGCTCGGGCTCATGCTCGTGATCATGTCGTTCGTGAGCCCGGTGCCGTTTCATGACTCGGACATTTCGCTCGTGTACATAGGTCCGAATGTGCTCGACTATCCCGCGGCGCCGAACGCCTCCGCCGTGCCGCCCAAGACGGTCGTAGCCGCGGAAATGTCCAAGGCGTCAGAGACCAACGTGCGCTACCGCATGGGCCTGCTCGGCTCGTGCTTCACCAACGCGCAGCGTGACATGTTCTGCACGCCGTCGAGCATGCATCCACGGCATAATACGACGTGGCTCGCGACGGAGCCGGGCGTCCACTGGCGCACGTCCAGTCTGCCGACGTCATGGACGACGTACCCGTCTCTCGTCTTGTTCTCGTGGTTCCTCGTGCTGGCGACGACGCCGATCGTCTTTCGCCGCCTGTACCTGTGGATGCGCCCCCAGACGCCCAAGCTGCGCTTGGCAACGCTGCGCCTTCTCTGGTGGGCGCTGTATGTCCAGGATGTCGGCGCATGGCTCTTGCTGGCGTGCATGATCTCCCTGCGCGTCCGCATCGCACGCGTCGTCGACACGTTCAATACGGACAATGACGGCCGCGTCCTCGAGGGCCCGGCGATCAGCATGCTCATGGACGGCGCACCGCCCCTGGGCCTGCGCGCCGATCCAGGCACGGGCTTCAGTTGCATGACCGTGGCAGCGATCCTGTTTCTGGGCATGACATGGCTCGAGCGATTCCGCCTGTACCGCGAGGAGGCCGCGCCTGACGCGCAAGGCGATGATCCAGAGGCGGCCGTGACTACGAGCGCATGGCGCCGGTTGTGGCGTACGCCTGTGTCTGAGCCGCCAAAGCCGATGGACATTTCGGCGCCGCTGCCGGCGCGGAGCGACGCGTCCGACGACACGTGGTCGGTGGACAAAGCCGCGGCGCCGGGGCAGGGTTCGTCCGTAGACGCCTAGTGGAGATGCTGAGAACGGCCATGGACCGGAAAGTGGTGCTGGTGACGGGAGCGAGCCGGGGCATTGGGCTGTGGACGGTGCGCCACTTGCTTCGTGCGAGTCGTGTCGTGGCCTTATCGCGTTCGCGCACGCCGGAGCTGGAGGCCCTAGCGCAGGCACAGCCTGATGACGTGGCGATCGTGCAGGGTGACGTCACGAAGGGCGCTGACAACCAGGCGGCGTGTGACGAGGCGCTGCGTCGCTGGGGCCGGCTGGATGCGCTCGTGCTGAATGCGGGCATTGTGGACCACCAGCTGTGTGCGGATGTGACGCCGGAGCGCTTCTCGCATGTGCTCAACGTGAACGTCGTGTCGGTCACGCAGACGGTGCGTGTGGCGCTGCCTGCGCTGCGCGCGGCGCATGGAGCGGTCGTGATTGTGAGCAGTGCGGCGGCTACGAGCAACATTGCGTCGTGGGCCGCGTACAATGCGTCCAAGGCGGCCGTGAATGCGTACGCACGCACGCTCGCGAACGAGGAACGCGATATTGCGTGCTTCCCGATCCATCCTGGCATCGTCGACACGGACATGCAGGTGCAGATCCGTGCGAACGACCAGATGCCGGCGGCGCAGCGCGAATGGATTGCGTCGCTGCACCGCGACGGCAAGCTTGTCCCGCCCGAGAAGCCCGCCGAGGTGCTAGCGGCGCTCGCGCTGCGCGGTACGCGCACGGCGCCTGTGCTAGACGACGGCACGGCGGTCGGTGCGGACGGCACGTTCCTGTCGTGGGACGAGGCCGTCCTGACGGCGTGGCGGACGGGCGAACGTGTATAGGAAATATGCCTTCTACCTTGATGATCGCGTCCCTCTACCGGACCTGGCGGCAGCAGGCGCGGGCGCTGGCGGCGGTGTGGCGGTGTCCGCAGCTGTACGAGGCGCATGCGAGGCTGGCGCGGCGGCACATGGATGCGTGGCCGGCATCCGATAGCCGCTGCGCGGTGTGGGAGCGACGCGCGCGCAAGCGTGTGCGGCAGCTTATGCAGGCGAACGCGGGCTTTCCGCCGGCGGTGCGGCGTGCGATCGACGAGGCGTACGGCCGGCGCGGCCCCTTTCGGCACGTCCTTCTTGGGGCGCTCCGTGCGCCGCGTGTGACGCCGCACAAGGCGGAGCTGCGATACCCCCCCGAGCTGCGTGTGCCGACGGTATCGCCGGCGCTGCGTGCGCTGCTTGTATCGCAGCATGCGCATCGCGGCTCGGCACCGCGTGCGGCGTCGCTGGCGTGTCCACCGAAGCTGCACGTAGCGATCGAGACGGTCGAGCGGATCCCCGGTCGCCGCGTCGGACGCCGGCGCGTGGTGCGCGCGCATCGGCAGTGGCTGGCGACGCAGCTGAAGCGGCTTCGTGCGCCGCTGTGCGTGCGCGTAGAGGCGGACGAGGCAAGCGAGGATGTGCGTGCGTGGAACGACTACTATGCGCAGCTCTATACACAGCTAGAGACGCTGGCGCGCAGCACGCCGCCCAGGCGCGAGCTGCCGCGGTACGTGGCGGCCGCGCGCGCGGCGGCCGTGCAGGCCCAGCCGCGGCAGGTGCTGCGCCGCTGCGTCTCGTTCGGCGAGCGCGGTCGCCGGCGCATGTGGGCGGCCGTGCTCGCGAGCGCGCCGGTCCTGACGCTGCGCGCGCGGGACATGCCGGCGCCGTCGGCACGCGCGCGGAGTGCGATGGACGCGGCCGTCGAGGGCCTAGGCGCCGCGGCGCGCTGTGCGGTGCGCGTCGCCGTCTCGCCGTGGGCGCTGTACGGTGGCAAAGGCCCGCGGCTGTGCCGCGCGTGGGCGACGCCGGCGGAGGCCGCGTATTTGCGTCACGTGCCGTAGCTGGGCGCGGCTTGCCTTTGATGCACCAGCAGCGGCTGTGGCTCGGGTGCGTGCTGCGTGGCGTGCACACGAGGCGCGCGCCGCGGATGCCGTTTTTTAGCTGCAATCGTGTGGATCCGAATGCGCTGGCGCGCGTAGTGGCGGAGGCGTACCGACCGAGCGCGTCGGATCCGCGGTCTGCGCTGGCGGGGCCGGACGAGGCGGCGCGGGTGGCGGGGCGGGTGCCGGCGGGCTACGTGGAGCAGCGGCGGAGGACGCCGGTGCAGTGGCTGCGTGTGTACCGCCAGTTGTCCAAGTCGCGGCTGACGTTTCTGGTCGTGCTGTCGGGCATGATGGGCTACTCGCTGTGCCCGGCGGCGTATGCGGCCACGACGGCGCTGCCGTCCGTCGTGCGTCTGCTGGCGCTGGCGGGCGGCATTACGCTGTGTTCGACGGCGGCGAATACCCTGAATCAGGTGGTCGAGGCGCCGTACGATGCGCAGATGGCGCGGACGCGGGCGCGGCCGCTGCCGCGCCGGGCGATTGCACCGGCGCATGCCTTTGGCCTGGCAACGTGCTCGGCGGCGGGGGGCGTCGCTGTGCTGGGCGCGCTGACGAATCCGCTGACGGCGGCGCTTGGGGCGCTCAACGTTGCGCTGTATGCGTTTGTGTACACGCCGATGAAGCGGCACAGCATCGCGAATACGTGGGTCGGCGCCGTGGTCGGTGCGCTGCCGCCGCTGATGGGCTGGGCGTCGTGCACGGGGACGCTGATGCAGCCGACGGATGCGGCAGGCTGGATCCTCGCCGGCATCCTGTTTGCGTGGCAGTTTCCGCACTTTAATGCGCTCGCGCACGCGATGGGCAACGAGTACGCGCGCGGCGGGTACCGCATGATGTCCGTGACGAATCCGGCGCTGAATCGGCGCGTCGCCGCGCGGTACGCGCTCGCGCTCGTGCCGCTGTGTGGCGTGGCGCTGCCGCTGACCGGCACGGTGCTGCCCGTGACGTACGCGGCGCTGAGCCTCGTGCCGAACGCCGCGTTTGCGTACTATGCGCTGCGGTTCTGGCGCGTGCCGAGCGAGCGCAGCGCTCGGCAGTGCTTCTGGATGAGCCTCTTTCACCTGCCGGCCGTCATGCTCCTGGCGATGGCGTGCAAGGCGGACATGTGGACTACATAGGGCGCAGCGATACGCCGTCACAGAGCGAAGCGAGGCCGCGCTGCCACACCTCGTGCTGCCAGTCGTAGCCGCCGGCGCGGAACTGGGCGCCCAGCGCCGCGTCCGTCCGCCACCACGGATCGACGTAGCCGCTGCCGCCGAGGCCGCCGGCGGACGGCGGCGCGCCGCGCGCGTCGCACAACTGCGTGCCGTCGTGCAGCGTTGCAAACGCGCCGACGTAGTCGGACTGGCCGACCTCGTGTGCATACGCCTGCGCCTCGGCGCTGAGGACGCGCGGCGCCGTCGGCACGGCGTCGTGCTGCTGCCGAGCGGCGGCGGCGAGCTCGCGCTGCTGCGCGGCGGCGACGCGCGCCTCGCGACGTGCCTCGCGCTCGCGCATCGCGTCGTCAATGTCGCGGCCCTCCTCGAGCGCTGCGACGAGCGCCTTCTCGTCAGCGTCCTGCTCGAGCTGCTCGCGCTCCTGCTCCTCGCGCACCTGCTGCGCGCGGCGCATGCGCTCATGCCGGGCGACGGCATCGGCCTCGTCCTGCTGCGCGGACTCCTGCTCGCGCTGCTGCTGGTGCTGCGCAATGTGCGCCTTGTTCAGCGCCTCGTAGTGCGCGAGCCGCGCCAGGGTATGCTCGACATCGATCTTGTGCACGAGATGGAAGGCTGCGTCAGTCGCGCACACGTACTAATGTCCTCAAACTCCTCGAGATAGTCGTTGTAGGCGCGCAGCGTAGGAAAGTCCTCGGGCTGGCGGTGAAAGAGCCGCGCGACACGCTGCCGGATATGCACCTCCTCCTCGACTTGCAGGTCCTCAAAGATCTGCGCACTGAACTGCTGCTTGCGCACGATCTGGCCACACACCGGGCACGCCGCAGGCCCCAGCGAAAAGAGGCGGTCGATGCACGACTCACACATCTTGTGGTAGCACGGACTCACGAGCAGACGCAGACGCGGCGAGAGGTACCTATCCGTCTTGCAGATCGGGCACTGGTCGTCCGAGGACTGCGTTAGTCTCACACACGTACAGCATACTCGGTGATCCGCCCACTCCGATCGCGCACCTGCGCCTGGCCGACGCGGCCCAGCGACGTCGTCGGCACCTGCGCCCGGGGCTTGGCCACCATGGGAAAAAAAAAGCCAGGTTGCCCTTCCACCACGCATGGGACTCGAGTCGCTGACCGAATCCGCCCAGCCACGCGCCACGCGACCGGCCAAGAAGCGCGCGGCCCCCACGTACACGCGGCCCAGCCGCCAGAAGCAGACGGTCGTGTTCGACGAGGACGCGCGCCGCGAGTACCTCACAGGCTTCAGCAAGCGCAAAACGCAGCGCCGACAGGCTGCGCATGCACACGTCCAGCACCTCATCCGCGACGAAATTCGGCAGGCGCGACTCGCCGCCGCAGAGGCACGCAAGCGGCAGGCGGCCGAGAATGTGCGCGCGGAACAGCTCGCGTATGGCGCGGCGGACGATCGTGCGCCGCAGGACGACGACGACGACGACGACCAGGAGGAGATGGAGCGCGACTTTGAGTCAGACGAGCACCGCGCACACGTCACCGTGCAGACGCTCGAGCTCGACGAGGACGCGCCGCGCCCAGCGCCTCGCGCCGCTCCCGCACCGCCGCCGCCGCCGCCGCGCAAAACGACGGCGCCCCCGACCGTCGCGGCGCCCTCCGGCTCCCTCACGGGCATTCTCGAGCCGGACGTCGCGCACGCAGCCATGTCCGATCACGTCTTTCCTACAGTCGCCGCCCGCACAGAGCGCGAGCGGCCCACTACATACACGTCCAAGGCCGAGCGCATGCAGGAGCGGCAGCGGCAGCGCGCCCGGCACCATGCTCAGGCCGAGAAGCGCCGCGCGCAACAACGCGCTCAGCACACTTCGAAAAAGACCAAAACGACCAAGCCCAGGCGGTCATAGCTGCGTCGCCATGCGTGCAGAGATGGTATCATAGCGCCACGAACACTGACGTGCTAGCCCATGGCAAATGCTTGCGTGATCAATTTTTTTGCCACCTCCGCATGCATTTTTTTTTTTTTTTACGCGCACCTTGCTTTTCTCCTACATCACCATCATGGTCACAGACACGACGCTCTCCTACCTCTCCAACGCGCTCGGCAGCAGCGCCTTGGTCCTGATCATTGCCTATCATGTACGTATGCCGCCCCTCACACCTAGATTCTCGCCGTCTCGACGAAGCGCCAAGTCGACTCGCTCTCGGATGCAAGCGTGCAGGCCCAAAAGAGCCCGGCCACCGCGCACTAAGCCCCTGTATCATACGCCTGTGCTCAACTCACAGGCTCCCTCCCTGCATCGCTCACGACCCCCTCCCCCCGACTACTGTAGATGCATCGTATATATTCAACTAGATCGGTGATCCCCAGGCTGAGTAAAGCTGGGAAAGGGGATTTATGCCCTTGTGGGGACAACGGCCGTGCGGCGGCGGCGGCGGAGCGATCCGCGACGGTCAACATGAGCGGTCGCTTCGTCCGCTCGTCCAAGTACAGGCATGTCTACGGGAATCCTGCCAAGAAGGAAGTGTCGTACGATAACGTCAAAGTGTCCAACAACGTACGTGAGCGATACTGACGAGTAGGCATGGGACACGAATCTCTTATCGGCGAGCGGCGAGTACCTCTCGCTGAACTGGAACGTCTCGGGTGGCGGTGCCTTTGCGTTGATCCCACTCGCGCAGCCCGGCAAGCTCCCTGATGTGTACCCGCTGTGTCGCGGCCACACGTCAGCCGTGCTCGACACGGCATTTAGTCCGTTTGATGACCGGGTCGTGGTGAGTGGCGGCGACGACGCGCATGTGAGTGTGTGGAACGTGGCGCCAGAAGACATCCGCGGCTGTCTCGAGGCGGCCAAGGTGTCTGGCTCGATGGACGACATCAAGCCACGCGCCACATTCCTCGGCGGCAAGCGCCGCGTCGGCCACGTCGAGTTCCACCCGACCGCCGCGCATGTCGTAGCGGCCGCGACGGGCGATCATGCCATCAAGCTGTTTGACATCGAGAAGCAGGCGCCGCGAGTCGAGCTACACGGCTTCGGCGACGCCATCCAGTCGATGGCTTTCGACCAGACCGGCAGCACGATCGTAGCGACGTGCCGTGATCGCAAACTGCGCATGTTCGATGTGCGTGCGCCGGACGCTGTGCAGGTGACCGACGGGCATGGCGGCATCAAAGGCGCGCGTGCGATCTGGTGTGGCGACAAGCCGCGGATCATCACGACGGGCTTCAGCAAAATGTCCGAGCGCCAAATGTTTCTGTGGGACGTGACGCAGCTGACCAAGCCGATCAAAACCGTGTCGCTGGACAGCAGCAATGGCATCATCATGCCGTTCTGGAGTGACAACAACATCGTGTTCCTCGCCGGCAAGGGCGATGGCAATATCCGGTACTATGAACTTGAGTCAGACGAGCTGCACTACCTGGCCGAGTACAAGTCGATCGAGCCACAGAGCGGCATGGCCTTCCTGCCCCGCCGTGCTCTCAACGTCGACGACAACGAGATTGCGCGTGCGTACAAAGTGTCGCCACCCACGATTCATCCCGTGTCATTCTACGTGCCTCGAAAGTCGGAGGCCTTCCAAGCGGACATCTTTCCTCCCGCACGCTCGGCAGAGCCGAGTCTGACGGCGGACGAGTTCTTTGTGGACAAAAAGACGCTGACGCCCCACCTGTACCACTTTGAGACGCGCACCATCATCAAGGGAGAGTCAGCCACTCCGCTGTCGACGCATGCCAAGGAAGCGCCCAGGGATGCGCCCAAGGAATCGCCCAAGGAATCGCCCAAGGAATCGCCGAAGGAGGCGCCGCAGGAGGCGAAAGACACCTCCACAGAGGCCGCCCAAGCGTCGAACGGGGCGCCGACTGACCCACCCACGGATGCCTCCCACGAGGCGCCCGACGAGGCTCCCAAGGACGATCCAAAGACAAGCGCACCAGAGACGTCCAAGGAAGATCCGAAAGAGAGCCCCTCAGATGCCCCTCATGAGGCGCGCAACGAGGCTCCTAAGAAGGTCTCAGAGACGACCGCTCCGGAGGCGCCAGCGGCCCCGACGCCCGTGCCTGCAGCGTCGGCCCACGAAACCCAAGATTCTCTCCCTGCCGCCCCTCAGGCGGCCAAGGGCGCTCCGACCACCGAGTCGTCTCCATCGGGCATCGAGGCCGAGGACATCGCCTCCCTTCGCAGCCAGGTGCAGGACCTCCTGGCGCAGGTCGCTGAGCGCGATACGCACATCCGCGAGCTCGAGATGGAAAACATCAAGCTGCGTGCGAATCAGCAGCGTGTTCGCGACGTGCTCCTGACCTCGACATAGCATGCACGTGATAGGGCCGCGTCAGCGGTGCCACGCCTCTCCACGTCCTTATGCAGGTACTTCGGGGGGCGTATCGCCACCTGCTTCGGGCGGCGCTCCCGGCTGTGCGGCATTCGCGCACGGCAGCTCGTAGTGTAAGGCAATTGCTGCGCGCAGATGCGGAGCAGGCGATGCATGTGCCTGCAGCGGCATGGCAGCCGTACGCGGAGCGCACGATGGCGCTCTTCGTCCTGACTTCGTTGAGTCGGCGACCCGTGCATGGTCCCGAGGCCCGGGGTTCTAGCGTGTGGCGCCCATCAAGTACGTCACGAGCCGCTACGCTCGCCAGACGCACGCTGTACCACCTCGTTTCTCTTGCGTATCATCATGTGTCGCCACATACCCTCATGCAGCCTCGACGCGGTGGTGGATCGAGTGCAGATACCATGCCCAAGGCGCCCTCGGTCCTGCAGGATAAGGAGGCAGATGTGCCGGATATCGCGCCCGTCTACCCGCATGTGCTGCGTGTCCCGCCCAAGCCTGTGCGTGGCCCGCTGCATCACCGCCCGCCGTACTGGGACGGTCAGCGGCCCGAGAAGCACATGCGGGATGCCTCTACGACGACGAACGAGCTGCAAGAGCGTCTGACCCAGCTCGGCCAAGAGTGGGAGCACCTCTCACAGTCCCTCGGCGCGGAGCACAAGCACGCTCAGGCTGTGCGGCACAAGTACATTCACCTACGAGGCACGCTCAAAACGATGCGGCGCGCCGCGGAGCAGCAGCGCGAGCAAGATACCCTACGACAGTGCCCGGTAGACATGCTGCACGATGTCGTAAGTGCGGCAGCGGACAGCGAGACACTCTGGCTCGGCACGCCGCGGTGGACTCGATGGCGGCGTGGCGAGTTTTTGCCGCCTTAGTGAGCTCCGTACACTTGCTGCGCCACGTCGGCCCACCGGCTGCCGGGCAGGGCAAGTGCGCGGCCGTACTCTACCTCCATGGGATGCAGTCGTCGTCCGACGAGGATGAGCGAGTGCAACGGCTCGCCCCAATAGTCGAGGGCGCGCTGCACGAAGCGTGCCTCGCGGCGTGCCTCCATGTCTTTTTCGCTCGCCATCGGGTTCTCTTCCTCGTACTGCGCGTCGTCTTTTTCATACTGCGCCTGCTGCGCCGCATCGGGCTCCGTGCACTGCAAAAGCTCGGCGAGTGTGCCGGCCACGATTTTTTCGCCGCGACGATGCGGCGCGTCGTCGGCGCCCATGCGGCACAGCGCGATGGCCAGGGTCTTGTCAGGATCGAGGTAGTCAACGCGGTGCGTCTGCGCGGCAGCGAGTAGCTGCGAGATCAGCTGGGGGATCAGCATGTACCGCGGCGGCTGGTATCGGAGCACGCCGCGACTCATGTCCTCGATGCTCTGCTCGCGCACTTTGATGTCACTCAGACACAGCGTGTGCAGCCCAATGTGGCTGTTCTCGCCGATGCGGAAGAGCCAGCTGTCGGGCTTCCAGTCCTCGGTCCAGAACGGGATACTTACGGTCTGCCCGAAATTGTAGCCTGCGAGGCCGCTAGAGCCGAGCGCCGTAGTGATACTGGCATTGTGGATGATGCGCACAGGCACAGGCGTCCGGAATGTACGAGCGCGGATAATGAGGTCCGAGTGCGTCGTAGCGGACAGGGGATCGCCCACGACGAGAAAGGCGACGTGGCCAGTCGAGGCGGCCGTGAGAATGTCGTCCGCCTCCAGCTCGACCGTCTCGCGGTGAGCGAGCGTAATGGGGCGGCCATACAGGGCTTCCATCCGCGCTACCGCATCGTCGACGTGCAGGATGCTCGTGTAGCTCTCGAGGTATACCTTGCTGCAGGACCGCACGGCCTCGAGACCCTTGAGCGTGATGTCGCGCTCGTCGGCGAGGCCTAACCCAATCAAATACAGCACCATGGGTGGGAGGGCAAACCGCAGGGGTGTGGAGGAATCGGCCCATTTTGGTCCTCGCCACCTGGGCATGGCCACGACGTTACGGCACCGTCTCGAGCGGGATGGCGTGCCGCGTGGCGTGAACCTGACGGAGAGCTTTTGCCTGTACGGCACGCCGCTACCGTCGCTCACGAAAAAGGACAGGAACGAGTACAAGCCGCCGTGGGAGCAAGAAGTGTATGATGAGAAAGGCCGGCGTCGGTTCCACGGCGCGTTCACAGGCGGATGGTCCGCGGGCTACTTCAATACGGTCGGGAGCAAGGAAGGATGGACGCCGTCGTCCTTTCGATCTTCACGCACATCGCGTGCGAGCGCCACGGCATCGCGTCCCGAAGACTTTATGGATGCTGAAGACCTGGCCGAGTACGGGATACAGACGCGCGACGCGTACGCGAGCACGCACGAGGAGCCTGCTGACCCGTTCATGCGCATGGCCGTGCCTGAGGCGTCTGTCTCGCGCATGGGACAGTCGCTCCTGCAGCGCATGGGCTGGAAACCGGGCCAGGGGATCGGGCCGCTCGTGACGTACGACCAGCGCCAGTACCTCGATCGCCTGTTGGCACGGCTGCACTTAGCGCCACGTGGCACACTGGACGACGATGACGAGGCGCGGCGGCACAAGTTTCCGCCACCGGATACCCAGCCGCTCCGGCCGCCTGCTCCTGCGCGGGCGAATGCGCTGCAGGCGGCCTTGGATCGGTACCATGCGCCGGTGATCGGCGCCGCGGGTCTTGACTCGGACGAGGAAGACCATGTCTATGGCGAGGCACCGCCAACGGTGCTGGGCGACGTGCCGCCCCCCGCGGCCGCGCGCACGTCCGCCGCATCGCACGAGGGGCGTGCGACTTGGTCAGATGGGCGCCCCCTGCCACCGGGCTTTGTCCTGGCGCCGCCCGTATCTGGGCCTGCGGCGGCTGTGGCGTGGCCGCAGGTGGATGTGCCGCCTGACTGGACGCCCGATCCGCGGCGTGTATGGACGGCGGACGAGCCCCAGGACGCAAAAGGTCCACTGGGTGCAGAGGATCGGCGTGCGATGCTGGGCGAGGCACAGCACCCGGGTCCCCCGCCGGCTCTGTCCGCGTACTTGCCGGGGCGCGCGCGTCTTGTCGTGCATGCGTTGGACCGCGCTACGGCGCAACGGGCGTTGGCCGCGTTTCGGCCCACAGGCGCTGACCGCGCCAAGGACGAGCGGTACCGCGCGTACGTGTGCTCGTTCCTGGACGGACCTGCGTACGTGCCACCCAACGTGCCGCGAGGTGCGCAGCAAGACGAAGTCGACGAGTTCTTCCAGAGTGCTTGTCGTCACCGGCCGGTGCACGGCGACATGGCTCATCGCTTCACGACTGGCTCGTCACTTGATTCGACGCTGACGGAGGCGCCGGCCGTCCCTGATGCGGTGCAGTATGCGCGGCGGGGCGAGTTTGGGCCGCATACGCGCCACGTCGAGCGCTTTGATCCGCCGCAGCTCCTGTGTAAGCGTCATGGCGTGCCATACCCGCATCCCGAGAAGGACGGCGAGGAGATACCCGATGAGCTGGCCTCGCCGTCGCCGCCCTCCTCGCCCGTTGAGTTGCCGGAGGCGGAGGGCGAGCCGATCCCTCCACGCCCGCCCAAGGATCTGTTCCAGGCCGTATTTGGCGATGAGGAGGAAGAGGACGATCCTGCACCCGTCACAACGACGATGCCGACGGCGCCTCACACGAAACGCCCGCAAAAGAAGCGCCAGCGCCGCATGGGGCCCCTGACGTTTCGTATGGACGACGACGACGACGACCCATAGGCCTGCCATAGACACATCTCCACACACCACCATGGGGGACGACAGCCGTGCGTGGCTCGCCATGCAAGGCAAGGCGCCGCAGGGCCCGGCCGGTCCGTCGCGCGAGGCGATGGAGAGTGCGACGATGCGCCTCGGTCCATCGCACGCACGCCGGTCGCATGCACCCCAGAGCGGTGATCTGGCATACGAGGCGTTTCAACAAGCGAACGCGGATCCAGCGCAGCTCGAGCGCGCATGGCAGCACCACCAGCAGACCACGCGGGACGTGGATACGCGCGCGAGTGCTTCGTTCTTGGAAGCGCTCGCGGCGGCGGAGAAGGAGGAGCACGCCACCGCCCAGCCAGCCATGCCGCTCATGGCCGCACTAGACGACGAGTGGCGGCCGCCGTCTCCCTCCCAGGGCGCACGTATGACGCGCGAGCAGTATCGCATGCACGTGGAATTGGCGCGTGCACAAGCTGGGCTATGTGACGACCAGCCGTTCCGCCGCGCCGAGCTCGTGGAGCCGCCGCCGGACGATGCGGCACTCGAAGAGGGTGTCTATGCCCGCACGCCGGAAGCGGCGCTGGAGAGCGTGTGGGATGCACAGCGTGCGCGAGCGACACGCGTCGCGCACTTTCGCGAGACGACAGCTGGATCTGTGCCTACATCTACCTACACCCAGGTACGGGGCCAGGCCATCGTGGACCGGTTGCGTGGATGGCTCGTTCGGGCGGGATACACGGACGACGTGTACGGTCTGCCGCCGCTGACCGCGCAGATGTTTGGCGAGGCGACGATGGCCGGCGACGATGCCGAGACGGAGGCGCGTCGCGCCACGGCGATCCGGCGTCTGGATGCGCTCTGTCGGCACCTGTCGACGAGCGACACGAAGGATGCCTCGCAGATGGAGGCATGGCTCGAGGCGCACTCAGAGAATAGACGTTAGCTAGGCGAGGGCCTGCGTCGCCATACGCAGCGCACCTTCGCGAGTGTGATTGCCACCGATAAAGCCGGACTGGTGCACAAACACGCACTGCGGGATCCCACTGAGCTCGCTGAGCTGCTCGTCACGGATGCCTCGCCATGCCTCGGGCAGAGCGCGGCGGCTCTCGAAGCTCTCGGGATTCACAGGCACGGCCTGCACGCGCCACTTGTTCGCTTCGTCGGGGTACACGACATACAGGGGCTTTTCGGTGATGCCGAGCTCTTCTTCCAGCTCAAAGATATGGCTCTTCCACACGACGGCGCGCTCAAACAGCACGATGCGGCCGGCCGGATCAGCTCCCTCAAACGACGTGCGCGCGCGCAGCGCGTCCACGACGAGCTGGCGGGCCGGCAGCCACGACTCGACGGCGTCGTCTACGCGCTCGAAGAACTCGGTCCCCGCGAGCTTCGACGCGCGGCGGAAGCGCGCAAGGAGATCCGCGTCGTCCCAAGTCTCGTTCCAGCGTGGATTCATGAAGCTGATCCGCGACGACAAATCCGTGCGTGAGCGGTAGGCGGGTGGGTCGCTGATGCCGGGGTACAGCGGGATACCGTTGTCGTGGCCATCAATAGCCTCAACAAAGTCGTCGTACATCTTGCGGTACAGTGTCGGGATGCGCTCGTCGCTGTCGGCGCACTGCATGTGCGCCGCCAGAATGTCCTTGCCAAAGTGCTTCCACACGAGACCCGCGCTGCTCAGCTTCGTCTTGTGCTCGGCGTCAAACGTCTCGAAGAAGCCGCGCTGGTGGTGGTCGTAGCGGTGCGCAGACGGGCGGTACTCTGCGCCGACATCGACTACGACGGTGCCCTTCGCGATTTCGGCTGGGTCGCGCGTCCGGACCAGCTCGGCGTCAGCGAGGGCCGGCAGCTTTGTGAGCAAATGAACGGCGAGCGCCTCGTCGGCATGGAACGTGCCTGAGTGCGTCACAATGACGGGGCGCTCGCGACCCTCAAGCTTGATGCGCTTCGCGTCGCTCATACGGCGCCAAATCCAGCGGAAAATGATCGAGGTGGCTCGAAGCTGGCGTCATCCACACGCTTCGACGGGGTTCGAGACGGCCTCCACATCCAGTCTGCTGGTCTCTTCCGTCGGTGTCGTGCGCCACGATTTCTGCCTTTGTTCCTCCATGAGCGACGACACACATTTCCGCCCCATTGGCGAGCAAGTGCACGATGCCACGCAGGAGGCGCGCCCTGTGCATGAGATCGAGTCTCTGTGCATGGAGTGCCACAAGCAGGGCATCACGCGACTTTTGCCGACGTACATTCCGTACTTTCGCGAGGTGATTGTGATGAGCTTTTCGTGCCCGCATTGTGGCAACCGGAACAGCGAAGTGCAGATGGCGGGAGAGATCCAGCCGAAGGGCTGCATCTACACGGTGCATGTGACGACCAAGCAGGACATGAACCGACAGATTGTGAAGAGCGAGTTTTGCTCGGTCACCGTCCCTGAGCTCCAGCTGCAGATTCCTGCGCGCCGCGGCCAGATCACGACGATCGAGGGCATCCTGCAAGACACGGTGCGTGATCTCGAGATGGGCCAGCCGGTGCGCAAGCACATGCAGCCGGACGTGTACGAGAAGATTGAGGCGCTCTGTGAGCGCATCCGCGGCCTTCTCGGCGAGGAGACCGACGCGAGCCATCCCGTCCAGCCCTTCAAGGTCGTGCTGGACGATCCATCGGGCAACAGCTTTGTCGAGTACACGGGCTCGATCGAGAGCAGCGGAGGCGCCGATGCGAAATGGAGCAAGCGTGACTATCCGCGCACCAAGGAGCAGAACGTGGCGCTGGGCCTGATGGGTGACGCTGCTGCCGAGAATGGCGGCGGCTTCAGCAAAGACGAGGGCGAGACGGAGTTTGAGAACGAGGAGATTTACTCGTTCCCGGGCACCTGCTCCAGCTGCAACGCGCCTGTGTCGACCAACATGAAGAAGGTCAACATCCCGTACTTCAAGGACATCCTGATCATGTCGACGTCGTGTGATCACTGCGGCTACCGCGACAACGAAGTCAAGTCTGGCTCGGCGATCAGTGCGCACGGCCGGAAGCTCACGCTGCATGTGCAGGACAGCGAAGACCTCTCGCGGGATATTCTCAAGTCGGAGAGTGCCGGTCTCTCGATCCCTGAGATCGACCTGTACCTCGCGCCCGGCACGCTGGGTGGCCGCTTCACGACGCTCGAGGGTCTGCTGCAGAACGTGTACGATGAGCTGTATGAAAAAGTGCTGATGCGCGGCGACTCGGCGGCGAAAGACGACGTCAACAAGTTTGAGAGCTTCCTGGGCAAACTGAAGCGCGCGATTAGTGCCGAGGCGTGTCCGTACACCGTCATCCTGGACGACCCACTCGCCAACAGCTACATCCAGAACCCGTACGCACCGGACCCCGATGAGCAGCTCGAGTCAGAAACGTACGAGCGGTCGTGGGAGCAGAACGAGGTGCTCGGCCTCAACGACATGAAAATCGAGAACTACGAGGAGGCTACGCCCGCATCCAAGAAGCCTCGCACGGACGAGCATCCCAGCACGTAGCCATTTATGTATCATAGCTTGACTTCTTCCTCCACCTATGGCGACCGAGTCGTATCTGGTCCAGCTGCTGAGCGACTCGAACCTGCCGACAGGCGGCTTCATCGCCTCGGGCGGCCTCGAATCGTACCACGCGCACGGGCTCCTACCGCCTCACGACACCGTGTCGACGACGCTGTCGTTCGTGGAACACACGCTCGGGAACTATGCGGCGAGTGTCCTGCCCTACATGTGCGCTGCGTACCGTCTCTCCCGCTCGTACATCGAGGGCCACGACGACGCACTCGATGCGCTGTGCCGCCTCGACTGGCACCATCATACCCTGCTGCTGAACCACGTATCGCGCCGCGCATCATTGATCCAGGGAATCGCATTGCTGACGCTGTACGTGCGGTCGTTTTCCTCAGCCCTGCAGGATGACTCGGCGCGCGCGGATGCCCTGGTTGAGGAGCTCCGGCGGCGCATCCGGCGTGGCGGCGCGAGGCTGGCAGGCGGCGCCCTCGCACTCCCATCCGACGAGCTTGCGGGCCATCTCGCCGTGTGCACAGGCGTCTTCTCGTGCTGTGTAGGCCTGTCGCTCGAGCGCATGATCCATCACCACGTGTTCTTGCAGGCACGCAACCTCATGTCCTGCTCGATCCGACTCAATACGATCGGGCCGTACCTCGCGCACCGTCTGTTGGCATCGGATCTGCGTCCGCTTGTCGAGCGCATCGCCGCGAGCGTCTCGTGTGAGGCGGGCGACAAGCTGATCGCCGAAAACGGCGATGACGACGATGAGGACCTCGACTTGGTCTGCACGACATGGCCGCTGGGCGAGATTATCCAAGCACGTCATGATCAATTGCATTCGCGTCTATTCAACAGCTAGCCTGCGCCGGCCAAACAGCGTCGCGAGCCTCGCTCGCAGGCCGTGGACGCGGCGGAAAATGAGGACGGTGCACACAACGAGTGCGATCATGCACCCGACCGACGTCACCTTGAAGACGGAGCGGTAGCAGTCCTCACCAAGCTTGCAGCGGTGGCTGTGTGTGCCGCTCTTCGGCACATGCGCATCGTACACACTGGCATATGTCAGTCACTCTTGGTACGCACCTTCCAAACATAATATTGTACACATTGCCGACAATGACCGGCGCAAAACTCATCCATCCCCAGTTCTGACTGAAGGAACTCATACCAAACCATTCAAATACAAGCACAGGGCCGAGACCGAACAGGAAGCCGTACATGAGACCCGTGATGCCTGAAACAAAGAGCAAGCGATGCACCGTCGTGATCACATTCGGCCACGCCGCCAGGCCCTGCGACACAATGGCCAGAAGCACGATCGGCAGGAGTAAAAAGGTGCGGTGCGACGACTTTCGTGTCATGTGCACGAGAACGTCGGACGTGAACCCAATGAGGATGCGTCCCGTAGCATTGCCCACACTGAGGCACGACACTTGGAGCGCCTGCACTTTTTGCATCGCCATTTTCCGGCCCTTCTTCTTGAGCAGCTCGACAGTGACGCCGGTCATGGCCGCGAGCTGCGTCGATTCGAGCGGGTTCTTGTGCTGCTTCTCGGCATAGTCCCAAAGCGCGCGTGTCATGATGCCGACGTTGTTGATCAGCAGCAGGCCAGAGCCGCTCAGCAGCCCAATGACGGTGAACAGGAGTAAAAAGTCCGTGTTACGGAGAAGGGCGAGGCCCGTAATGTTCAGTGGCGCCTCGTCGACCTCGTCATTCCCAGCCGCGTCCTCTTGCTGCGCCTCTGGCACATGATACTCCGACTCGTGCACGTCCTGGATCCATGCAATGACTCGCGCGCTTGTCCCGGACGTCGAGCGGCGCATCTCGCGCTGAGACGTCACAGGGCGCGTCTCCTCCTCAGCAATCGGGTGCTCGGGCAGGTACACGGGCTGCGGCGGCACCGTCTTGATCAGCGCCATACCTGTAAGGAAGCAGGTGAAACTACCGAGAGCCAGCAGGTCCAGGTACCCCGTCACATTATCGGTAAAGAAGGCGTGCGACAGCGTCGAATACACAAACGCACTCAGGCCGAACGCGGAAAGCACAAGCGCCATTGCCGACGCACGCTGCTGCTCGTTCCAGCTGCGCGCCTGCACGTTGATGGCGGCGTTGTTGCCGGCTGAATTACCAAGTCCTGTGAGCAGGCAGAAGAGCGCCAGGACCACGACAGGGACATTCGTCCAGCCGTACTTGTACGCACGCGACAGCATGCCATAGCCTATCAGCACAAGAAACGCGCCGCTGGTGATCGCACCGTACGGCCCCGAGCGGTCGATCCACCGGCCCCATATCGGGCCCGACATATACATGCCCAGATTGCCTGCCAGGCCCAGCACGTTCAGTTGCGTGCTCGACAAGTGCAGCGCATCCTGGAGCTGCGGCGCATACGTGCTAAACACGTACGTGCTGCCCGCTGACAGGGCAATTAGGACGGAACCCAGCAGCGACACCACCCGCCGTCGGTCCGACATGGTTCGCAGCTCCACACACCTGAACCAGCTCCGCGTTCCCAGCCCCTGTTGTGGTCACGTGGCTTGAATCTTGCGTCTGTCCCTGAACCATGCCGCCTGCCTCGCTGGCCGTGCTGAGGTGTCTTGGCATCGGCGTGCGCGGCCGCGTCCGCTCCGAGTTTCAGCCGGACCCATGGTGGAAAAGGTATGCCTACACATCCATCGTGGCCGTCTGTGTCCTGTGGACATGCGCCATGTACCTGTGGCGCGTGTGCTACCCCATGATCGTGCAAAAGCCACGAGCCCTTGGCTCGCGAGCCGAGGGCATCGGCCTCCTTGTTGGTTTCCTCGTCATATGGTGCATCTTTCTATGGTGCTTTACTACCGTCGTGCTCTCGCACCCCGGATACGTGCATGACCTCACGAAGGACGTACCCACACCGCCCCCACAGTTCGCGTCGTCCGCGCCCATCGACATTGAGCGCGCGCCTCCCGCCCACAGTGACGAGCCTGTGCACAGCGTACAAAATACCCAGCTCTTCTCGCCACCTGAGGAACGTGAGCGGCGCTGGCGCGACTTGGAAGCCGGTCTCGACATGTCACCCATCGATGGAGGTGCGCATTCCCAAGGCAAAGATACCTCATCGTCCGTGCCGCTATCGACGATGCCGCCATCCACCGGACCAAGCTCATTGGGAGAGGACGAACCGTTCAGCACCCCAGCTGAGGAAGTGCCACCGCCACCACCTCTCCCGACGCACACTCCCTTCGGCACATCACCAACGGCTCACGACGCGGCAACTGCGGAACTCGCTCCGCCCATCGACCCACGTCTGCCCAAGCCGTATCGCTTACCATCAGACATGCCGCTGTACAGCCCCGCATATCTTTATTGCACACATTGCCAGCGCCCACGACCACCCCGCGCCCACCATTGCCGACGATGTGGTGCATGTGTGCTGCGCATGGACCACCACTGTCCATGGATTGGCGGATGTGTCGGAGCCCACAACTACCACTTCTACTTCTCTACCGTTCTGTGGGGCCTTATTCTCTCACTGTATGTGGTTGTGAGCATGGCGCCTCTTTTCGCACGCGGCGTGCGGTCCCACTCATCATCGTCGTCATGGTCCGACATCATCCACGATTGGGCTGTCGATGGATTCATGATCAGCCTCTTCGTCATTGGCTTCTTTTTCTTCCTATTCACCTGCTCCCTCGTTTTTGTACATGTCCAGATGAGCGGCCACAACCTCACGTCCATCGAGCAGCGTGCAATCAACGCGTTTCGCTCTCGTGAAGGATACACACTGCATCGCTACTTCTCAGCCTCGGGGCAAGGCGGCACACTCGGCACCGGACCAATGGCAGCCTGGCGCCGATTCCGCGCCCGGCGACAGATGCTGCATGAATGGAACTATGAGTGGGGCGACCCGCATCGCGATGGCAATCCATGGTGGATCGCAAATATGGACGAGCTGGAATACGCCACTGCATCGCTTAGTGCGAACGAGCGCGAGGCATTTCTAGAAAAAATGCTTGGCATGTCCAGTACGCAAAACTCCAACACGTCCTACGGCGCATGTACATCGATGCAGCCAAAGCTGATCCCCTCCGCCTGGACATGGCTAACGCGGCCACCATTCCTCTTGAATATGCAGCTCAGCCTTGGTCCACCGCACGGCTGGGTTTTGCCCATCGTGTGTCGAGCCTCAACAGGCGTCCACTTTCCGTTGAATCCGCGTTATACTCGCGACGGCCTATGGCGCCCACGGCCCTACTGGCCAACCCTGTCTCAGACACGTACATAGTGGAGGGAAAAACAGCTTGCCATCCCAACTCCACCTGGGAGCATGTCACGTTCGACAAGTCATCGGTTCGGACACGAGCAGGAATTGCAGCGCAGTTTCCGTGAGCCTGTGTCCATTTGGAAAAAAGAATGGGTCGTCCCATCGGCTATCGAGCGCCCAGTTGCACCGGGCCAGAGCATGACAGAACGCCTTGGTCCGGATGCTGAGGCCATGCGATCGTCGTCGCCATTCCGCATTCTCAAATGGGTGCGAACAGAGCAAGTCGCTCAATTTGAGACGGAAGAATCTACACCACACCCAGAACATACATCAAATGCAGAGAATTTAAAAGCAGCTGAAGAGGCGGTACCTGAAGTGTCTTCTTAATTTGTATCACTATGTCCCCCATCGCTCGAGAACGACTCACTAGACTCGTCAGACATGGGCCCGTTTCCTCCCTGAACCTGTGCATAGAGCTTGCGCTTGCGTACGGGAACCTGACTTGGATCGTACTCGTCCATGGCAGGATCGTCCAAATCACGCGGCAAAGACGCAGCCGGTGTGCTGCTGTGCTGGCTTGACGTGAATGCGCTCGGCACATAAGCTTTTGTGTATTCTTTACGCTCACGCGACTCTTCCACATGCAGCGCCATATGTATAATGCCTGACTCCAGGATATGCAGAGGATGTATCAGAGGCATCGATTCCACACTGTTGTGAGCTGTCGTAGATACCGTAGCAATACCATCATCCTGGGCGTTGGCCTTAAATGGTATACCACTAGCTGGGACCCATGCCCCGAAGGTCGGTTCGTCAATGCCACCTGATGGTGCACATCCCTCTGCTACATCCAGCAAGATGCGGAATGTGCGAGGCCGATCCGAGGCCATGGGCTCTAGACGAGACTCACATGTGAGAATCTGCAGGAGAAATTGTCGCGCAACAAGCTCCGCAGTAGCTCTCGATATGTTTCCACGAATTACAAGATCTCGGTCGCGCTTGTCAGCGTCTGAAAGAAGGAAGGTAAGCACAAAAACAAATTCCTCGAGTGCTTCATCTGGCGCATCTTCATTGTATATTGCCAGGATAACCTGACGTACTGTCGACTCCTCTAGCTCACGCCCAATGGCTTGCACAACGCTGTAGATATATTCACTGAGGCCTGGATGCCGGCTCTCATATACGGGCGTATCATACATTCGGCGCCTCACAAACGCATTCGTGGGGTATACTCGGCGAACACATAAGATCGTGTGGAAGGCACATTCCACTGCATCAGCTCATACTCACGTACAAAGCTCTGTTATCATATCAACCGTTTCTATATAAGTGATTCATATACACACCATGGTACGTCATCGGACCATCTCGAACACGGTCACGATCCACTCGAGATGCGTTCATCATGGTGAACAAGTGGAGAATAGCACAGTAGGTTGGGTACCTAGACTCAGCCGTTTCGTAGCCCAGTCTTGACGGGGAAAGCCTCCTGAATCTTACGCGCAGAAGATGCCCAAAGACGTAGATCAAGGTCGTCGTCCACCTTAGCAAATATGACGCGCAGGATCATGGGCGAAGACGCATAATTTCTGCGCGCTTGGTCAAGTGTCAAATCAACGGAACGAATCTCATCCTCATGTGCACGATCGAGCGTACCGATGCATACGAGTTTGGAATAAGTAGGTAAGGACAACAGGCCTTCATCTACCAAGAGTGAGATATCAGCAAGAAGATACGCGTGTTCATGCTCAAGAACAACATGAGCATTGTTATGGTTGTAGGCAACACAGCTGAGATGAGTCTAATCAACATACAAGCCAACTGTTCGAATTTTCTTGTTCAAATCTCCCGGGAAAACGAGGTCGCTAACAGGCATCGCGGCCGCATGGTCCATTACATGAAACGGGTGTGATCGTGAAGGGACACGAAACCGCTACCAAAATTTGATACCAAAAACATAAAATCATTCTTACAAACAATATAGCTTTGATATTAAACATTTTTAAATGTATTTAAACAAATTATGAACAAATTAAAACTAAATCAAAAATCAAAAAAGGAACAATAAAAGTCATTTTTAATTTTTAATCAATAATAAATATAATAACTTTCGATCAATTTTCGAAACAATTATCCATGTTAACATTGTATATTGAAATAAATTTATAAAACCTTTTTTTTTAAAATTTTAAAAGTAAAATGATTTTGTTCTAATTACATTCCTATACAAAGGCGCCGAGATATATTAAATTAAATTAAATTTAAAAATATTTACTTGTTTTTTTGAAAGTTGACGGATAAATGTTTAATGCTGTTAATTTCGGAGACGCCGCTGACGCACAGCTTGACATGTGCGACTATCGGAGTTTGAATGATGCACAAATCCACGCGCTAAACCAAGATATGATGGATGAGTCAGTATCATCATCGTCTTCACTCGTTCACGATGTGGAACCAGTGGAAGTGTTAGCGCAAGAGTATAAGCATAACCCTATGTTTCTAGGATGTATCGAGTGGCTTTCAAAAATGTCTACCTATAAAAGTCTGCAGCGATTGAAGGGAGATGGTAATTGCTTTTATCGAGCATTCAGCTACGCATTTGTGAACGCCATTATCTGTACTGATGACAGGAGTCGAAGGGAAGCAATATGTCATCACGTCGAATCCACGCTTGAACTGTTAAAGCGAACGGGTGTTGATGAGGAAATCGCTCGAGACTTTTTCGACCCGTTTCAAAAGCTTGTAAAAGAGGCGACGAAGCTTGGACCTGCTTACCTTCAAAGTCGCTCAAAGTTGCTGATGAGGGATTTTAATGACCCTGAGACCAGCAACAGTATCGTTGTTTATATGCGTCTTATTGCTAGCGCCTATCTCAAGGTAATTATAATGCACATAAAGCGCTGACATTCGACAGCTTCATCAGGATGACTATTTTCCGTTTGTTGTTAGTGAGAATGCCTCTGTATCGAGCATGGAAGAATTCTGTCTACAAGAAGTTGAGGCATTTGGTAAAGATGCGGATCATGTTCAAATTATGGCTTTATGCTCCGTTTTACGCGCCAATGTCAAGATTATTTACTTACAAGGGTCCACGCGCTCATTCAATTCGACAAGGAACACTGATGCACTTAATCTGGCCGAAGCAATAGAACCTCAACCATGCAACATTACACCATTCGAAATTGATGGTGCGCTTATTGAATTGAGCCCCCTCTTGTATCGCCCTGGCCACTTTGACCTACTTTGGTAGATCTGCTTTGTATCATAGGCGTATCGTCGAATAGTTCGTGCGGATCCTGAGTCACGTGGGCACATTTTTTTGGTCGCTCGAGCATTGTGCATTTTGACCATCGACCAGCTGCAGGTCACAGAGCATGGACAGACACAATGTTGTGGAAATCCTGCCAGAGAGGGTAGGCAATGTGTCGTCTACATCGTACCCGCGACACCATCCCGGTGTCTCAGGTGCTTGGGACTACGACGAGTTCAAGCAGCATCTTCGTGTGGACGTAACAAGGTGGACGACCGAGCTGTGTGAGTTTGATTTGGTCGGAGTCGATGCGAGTATAGCGAATTCCATTCGTCGTGTTCTTATTGCAGAAGTACCTACTGTGGCAATTGAGCATGTGTATATATGGAACAATACATCCATTATCCAGGATGAGGTACTTTCACATCGATTGGGTTTGATTCCTTTGGCGATTGATCCCAGAAAGTTGTCGTTTAAGATGGACGACGAAGCCAATGATCAAAACACGGTTGTATTCAACCTAAAGGCTGAGTGCAAAAAGCGGGGCGCCTCGAAGGATGCGGGCATCGAAGGTCGCTACGTGTATTCCTCGCAGCTTGAGTGGGACCCCAAGGGCGACCAGGCTGAGACGATGGCAGACTGCCCGCCACGTCCTGTGCACTCGGATATTGTCATCGCAAAAATGGCTCTTGGGCAGAGTATGGAGATGGAATTGCACTGCGAAAAAGGAATCGGCAAAGATCATGCAAAATTCTCGCCCGTAGCGACGGCTACATATCGGCTCTTGCCGCTGATCGAGATTCTCAAGCCAATCCCAGAGCCTTTGATTCCTAAATTCATCTCATGCTTCCCTGAAGGCGTTATGGAGCAAGGCGGTGAAAACGGCGTGCGTGTCGTTGATACACGCAAAGACACGGTGAGCCGTGAAGTACTTCGGCATCCTGAGTTTGAGGGTTTTGTGCGTCTCGGTCGAATTCAGGATCACTTTCTGTTTAGCGTGGAGTCTACGGGTATATATGAGCCGGAGCAGTTGCTACCCGCCTCGATCGAGGTGCTGCGTCGCAAGATTGCGCTCCTCAAACTTGCGTTGGACGCCGTGCCAACTGGTACGCAGCCATAGTTAGCCTGCAATGATAACGAGATCATCATCATCTGTAGTTGAAGGCTCCTTCCGTTTAAGTAGCTCGATATGCCGAGCGGCGGGATTATCGCGCTCCAGTACATTTGACCGAAACGGTGTGCCGTGCAACTTGGCGGGGGGCAGCGAAGCAGCAGATGCCGTGTGTCGCGCCAACAGACGCGACGCTGAGGCACTTTCAGGTATACTTGTTGTGCTTGCATGCGAGACTTGCTGCTTTTTAGGATCTTCTCCGCGCAGCGTCGCCTGTGCTGTACGTAGAGCTTGAGCTGCACTGCTATTCTGATCCATATCTGCTAGAAGCTGTGCGTCTAACATGCGCCGATTCCTGGGTTCGGGGCCGTGAGCATGGAGTTTGGAAAGCTGACCTGCCTCTTCAAGCTCCCGACGCTTGCGCTGTCTTTTTTGTTCAAGGCCACGACCGAGCTGGGATGATACATCATACATGTGACTGCTAGGATCGTGGTTGGATGGTGTGAGGCCAGGTACGACATAATGCAGCCCGTCCATCGGAGACCGAACTCGCTTGCTCGCTCGATGGCTATACGTAGGATGTAATTTTGACGGCGGTGGGACGATATACGATGCCGCGGCAGTGGCGAACTCCATTCGTGAGCGTTGGTGTCCAGCAATGGCCTTTTCGAGATGCATGGCGCATACGCCCTGGCTCTTGGGATGTCGCAACACAAAAGCTGTACATCGTGAGCCGTCTCTGCAATGCGCCTCACAGCGGCCATATTGTTCTGCCAGGCCCAGCACGAGGACAGAGTCAGCGGAGCGCGGCGAAATAGTCAGTTCGTTGGATCCTTTTCGGGCACGCATAATGCGGGGGTTAAGGATGGCAAGCAGCACACCGTCTCGTTCCTTCCACAGCTTATCGAATGCACTGGTACCACGAGTCGACTCGAATGCAAGCATATTCATAACACAGTGCCCCGGAAGCTCGTGGTATATATTCGTATACTGAGTGTTGAGGTCGAGTAATTTACAGGAAAAATACTTGGTGGCTGCGGCATCAGAAGGGGTTTTATTAGTGTACTTGAGCGCGCTCTTCTCACTCATCACGGCAAAAAGAACCCAATCGCCATATAGTGGCACCTCAAAGTCGCCGTCCATGGCTGGTTGGGAGACGTCGCGTACATACTCGGACGAAGAGCCACTGCGGCCTGTGAGAGAGTATAGTGTGCTGGGTGAGATGGCGTAGCGGCAATTCATATGTGCATTCACACTTGCGTGTGGAATGTATCGCTTCCTCAGTTTAGTACGAGCATGAGGCTCAAAGCGCTCAAACGTGGCGTCGTCGAGAGGCGCTTCAAAAGTGTATGGACCACGCTCCATGTCCTCTGTCAGTTCCAGACGCTCATTGCGTCCAGTCTGTGCACATTGATCAAAGCCAGAAGAACGTGAAGAACGCAAAAGGTCGTTGGACTCGCGACGCACGCGCTGTGCATAGTCCCGGCCCTGGACATTTTCAGCACATGCACCTAGACTCGACGACTGAGCGCGTTGTAGTGCCGACGCGCGTCGCTGTGCATGCATCCAAGATGCTTCACGCAATTCTTTCACACCTTGCTTGGCTGCAGCACTCATCACATCGCGCCCAACGCACGCCGACGTTTCATGGTTCGTCTTCATGGCGCGTCGCGTCTCTACACCGACGCTGCCGTTCCTCTGGGCGCGTGTATTACATGCCTTAGTCATCGAACGAGTGGAGAAACCCGAACCCGGGCGAAATAGGGTGGGGTTGGGCATTTTATTACTGCGAGGGATTCAACTGGTGTGTGACAATCGTGCAGGGCAAGACCTTGCGCGCCAGCGTGCGGATATGCTCTCAGCTCCAGCACCGTATCCAACTGTATCTACCGAAAATCCGGCGCCAGATGACACACAGATTGAGAGCATCACCCCTAAGGTCTGTGTGGACTATCTGAGCCATGACTGGAAGGATGAAGACGTATGGAATAGCTGGAAGGCCATGACCAAGCGCAAAAACGAAATCGCAAACGGTGTGCGTCTCGAAAATGCAAGCTGGCGGACATGGGCCAAACATCGTGGTAAGCTGAAGACCGTGAGCCCTCAAACACTCAACTGGCTGAAGGAAAGCGATGTGACATGGCTCTATGGACCTCTGCATGGCGAGGCCCAAGCCACACCACCCCCCAAAGTTGCATCTACGGCTGAGAGACTTGGTATTGATGTCTCTTCTTCGGAAAGAAAGCCTATCCTGAAGCATCGAACGCTCACCGATATTCTCCAAACGCCACTCAATGCATCGCACCCTAAAGCCTCGAATCAGGCATCAGCACAGACCAAGTTTCAGCCATCTTTACCGGGTGCATCTACAAAGGGGCAGCACCCGCGCAAAAAGGCCCTCAAGATGGGTAGCCTGGGGCATGATCATACGCTCCCTTCAACCCGGAGAAAACGTCACATCAGCTTCAATACCCTCGTATCACAATGCATCGCTCTAGACGACGAGTCCATCGGAGTATCGTACCCTGAAAGCGAGAGCTCTGATTCTGAAGATGAGTATGAGGATCAGACGCAGCAGCACCGCTACTCAGGTCAGAACATGCCGTTAACCAAGCGGTCTGATCGGCATATCACCATCGCCATGATGCCACCGACCTACCTAAAGATGGGCCATGAATGCATGACTTCTACTGACTCAGAAGTATCTGATGAAGATGATGACATGTACGGCCGGCACACCAGCGAGTTGGATGCTCGCTACTCTGTCATTGACCCCATCCCTGGCTCGCATGAACTTGATATTGATCAGGACGATGGGTATGAATACTACGACTACGACGTTGACGACAATGAAGACGACAACCCCACGTTTTTAGCCTTGCTCGGAAGCTCTGGCCAACAAGGTACGACTCCTTAGCACCGGTGTACTAATTACAGACACGGCACAAATTTCCACAGCTCCTTCGACCACAAGAGCTCGTGGCGATCCCCATGATCCACCCCATCCAAGTTCCAGCATGATACCCTCCATCGACAGCTCTGACCCTGCAAAACCACTTACGATGAAACTTGATGATCAATTACCACATCTTACACTCAACGATACCAATGGTCCTATTCCACATACCGATAATGAGGACGCCATTCGTCCGCCCCCTATTTTCGTTGGACCTACGCCACTAAATTCTCCCATCAGCCCCTCAACGTTTCACGGCAGTGGTCATGGAGCAATACAGCGCAACAGTCAGGGTCATCGAAACACTGGTGCTGTTGTCGCACCCTCCTCCTACTTCCCTCCTGTGCCACTTTCTGAGGACTACGTCGAAGAGCATGAGGGAGGTCTTATTGCGAGTGCTGTCGAAATCATTAACACGGCCCGCGACTTATTTGGTGTCATTATAGGCTCGCCCGGGCGCATGGGTCGCTCGTGGTATGAATCACACTAATACTTCGCATAACGAAAGTCCTTTTGCAATCCTAATCGCAACTATTCATGATCCACATGCTTTCTAATAGAACATATTAAATCGACTGCTCACTAGGGAACGAACCGATTCAAGTGCCACCTCGGAACTTTCTTGTAGACTATTCTTAGTGAAGGAAGGCGCACGAGGTTATAAAGTGTTTCGTGCACAAATCGAGCAAAATGTATCTGAAACACGATTGTTTTTCACGGGTGCCATCCAATGCAGGTAGGGAATGCCTGCAAAGTGTAACATGAGATTCTTCTTGCTGACCATTAAAATGAGTAATAGCCTGCCGTTGTCTATCCTCTCAATAAGACGTGAACTAAGAACAATCCATGAAACATCATGATACAGCCATTAGCCATGACCAAGGTAATATACAGAAATCTAACATGAAGCACCGTAGCTTTTTGATGCGAGAAGTTTCAACGCTGAAAAAAAGTTTACCTCATATACATTTGGGCTCAAAATCTTCGCACAAGTAGTCTGATTTTGGATTCTTAAACCAATCCCTGTGTCAATTGATGAGACCGAACATTCGCAAAGCTCTCGATTTTACGTAGTAATGGAGGTGGACAAATTGCACAAGGAGTATCAAGGAACTAGGTCAATTCGCGCCGACTGAGTCCAGATCGTGCATGTTCACTGGGTGGATATCATGGGCGATGCGTTGTAAAGACGGTCAAAGATAAACTCTGGAGGTGCACAATACTCGGCGTTGGCCTACGCAGTTGCAGAAACATCCCGCGAGAGCTTGAATTATCGGCGTATCCGTCTTTGCAGAGAAGTACGAGCAAAGAACGATGCATGGCCTGAAATGAGCACATAGCACTCCAGGCATGTATGGTCCACGGCGTACCACTGTACCATAGCCAATACAAAAATATCGTTAGACTTATGCACGCTCCAAATCGGTCCCTAGACCAATTGGAGGGCACGGTGTCTTGCGACGCGTTGCCATGACGTCATGCACCAGAAACGAAGTAGCCTTCCCCTACGATGGAATACCCCATGCATCACGAAGAAGCAGGATACATGCCATTTCCAAACATGCCTCTTCGAGAACAATTGAGTTATCTAGCACATGTAGCAGCGATACGTCGATAGGTTCATAGATTGTATCATCGGACCAAGGCCCTCTGGTAGGTGCATCGCATGGACAGACTGGCACCATGGTGGACCATGCCTTTTCCATAGAGACGCCATCAAGGATGTATGATGGATTTTCTGTTCGAAGATTGGTGTTGGGTATCCATTGACCACTTTCAAACATATTTTGGAGTATCATGATGCCTTGCTCTGGAGATTTTGTATGGAATAGCGGACATGCGCTGTGATCTTCATCATACAAAGGCTCCTGTAGAGGATGACCGAGACACTCAATTTTGCGGTGTTCCAGGTACAAGTCAAACTCGGGTATTTGTTTGCGCAACGAGCGCGACTGGAGATAGAGCGTGTACAGTAGAAACGTGATAATAGGTAGAGTATCTTCGTCCATCTCTTCGTGCCCGCCCTCAATCAGACCCTTGAGACGCAGCAGTGGTGAGCGACACAGCGTACCCAATGTCTCAATTACAGCCAAATTTTCCTCAAAGGAAGATGAGAAAAAATGACGCAGCTTGTATGTAAGAGGCCTGAGAGAGTGCTCGGAAGGTAAGGCTGATTGTTGTATGATATCGATTGGTTTGTAGACCAGGTGCTGTTGATGAAATAGGCTCGGAATGTCATGGTATACTGGATCGTCACGCATCGCTTGTTCCACCGTCAAGAGATGCTGAAGGAACCTGTGCGAAAATGCGGCTCGGAACCTGGGCGTTTGACACGTCTCCGCCATGGCGATTAGTGGGAATGCCATACTGGTGTGATGAGTGCGCATACTTGTGCCGAGTGTAGTATCGTGCCAAAGTATCCAACGAGACAAGGTTTTGGACATTTGCAACGCACAGAAAACAGTCGGCGGTGGGCTCTGTAGTCCTTTGGTTACCAAATCAAACATGCTTCTGCTGTATAATGAAATACATCGTGACAGAGGCGTGCATGGCTCCATAATACTCAGAAGTACATCCAAGTAACATAACATGGCATACAGTGATACTTCATTCGGTGCCTCTTCTAGGGATGCATGTATGGCAGGCTCTAGGCATGCCTCGACAAAGCGCAACTTGAACTGATCGGTCATTTCGGTCAAAAGCTGATCGACTTGATCACCGATAAGACCATCTTTGGCCGCGTGTCCCAACCGCCATAAATTTTGTATCAGCCACAGTAGGTCAATAAAGGTTCCAAGACACGGAATGTCGACTGTCGACGCGTACCATTGGACATTTTTATCGAAACGGTCATAGACCCATGTTTCTTGTGACCTTGGCCCTGACGCATCTAGATGTTGTGGCAAATGATTGAATGCATGCGCCACAACCTCATTGAGAGATTTGGCCAAATCAAAGCAAGTGGCTTGATCAAAATACAAGGCCGGCCACGCAGCCCCGTGATTGGTACCCAATGTGAGTAGCGCATGCATGACCCATACAAGCGATGTGCGCATATGCCGGCCAGGGGGGCCATTCATTGTGATATGCCTTACAATGCACGTCATGAGCGGAAACCGATCGGCCGGTCTTTCTTTCGGAAGTTGTGCCCCCAGCTGCACAAGCACGCGCAGAGTATCTGGCTGCTGATGTATTCGAGCACACAACGCATACACAAGCTCGACAAGATCTGGTGGTTTTTGCTGTTTCTTATTACAAGATCGTAAGAGCTGTAGCAATGCATGTGCAACGCCTTCGTTGGCAAGAAACCATGGCACATGAATATGTAGGACCAGAGTCGTGCACATACGTAAGAATTCATTAAGAATACCAAGAGGTTCATCAGGAAGACAGAGACTTACAAGGTCATTGAGGATGTTGTTCTCCACAAGGTAGGCGGAGCATGTTCCCAATGCATGGGACGGCGCCTGTGCCTCGTCATGTATAATCGTCTCACACAAGCGGCGCATACTAGCAGCTATATCATCCAATCCATGCTGTGCGCGTATATCATGGTATGATATATAAGACTGCAGCAGATGCCATTCCCGCTCGCAGGTTTGCATGGCATCGGTCGCAGACGACGCTCGTCGCATAGAATGAACCTTGCACAGTTACCTCCACTATGTAAACGACTTGAGGGGATCACTCTTCTTCTTGCTCTTGCCTCGGGGCGTGTTCTTTTTCCCACGTTGAGGCACTTTAGGCCGGTTCTTGGGTACATACCCGACATGAGACTGCGCTGTGCCTGGAAGCGAAGCGATGCGCGGGCGCAAGTAAGATGGGATATGTTTCATGTGCGCTTGGACACGCGCAGGATGCAGCGCACGGTCATGACGAAGATACTCCAAGTCACGAGGATTCTCTTCAAAGTGGGCTTTCAGTGCCTCACTGTTAAGAATCTCTTGCTTGATTTCTTGTATACGCGCTTCCTTGATGGCGGCTTTGGTGACACTACGCAGTGCATCCTCCATTCTGTAGCGAAATGCTTCGACTTGAGTGCGGTCGTAAGTCCATGGATGGATCTGCATGCCACTGCTTTTTTGATCTTCCACGATTTGTTCCCACATTTGTTCGTCGTGCTTGCACGAGGGACAGCACAAAGCCTTCTTCTTGCCAAATTCACGCCTTGGCACGACAAAACTCAGCGCCGTACCAGTGTTACCTGCGCGTGCGGTGCGACCGATGCGGTGGGTATAAGCGCGCGTCGACGTGGGCAAATCAAAGTTGATAACACAAGCGACTGCCACAAAATCAATACCACGCGACACGTTGAACTCCTTGCCCCGTTGAGATGATGTTGTTTTCTTCGATTCTGGTGCTGCATTCGCATCTGTCGCAATGATATAGTCGTACTTGCCCTTGTTAAACTCTTCCACAATATGGAAGCGGCTGTTGACGGGCAACTCTTCGTTCAATACACAGGTACGAAGCCCGAATTGCTCGAGGAATAGCTTTAGTCGATAGCACCTGTCGATATCATTCACAAATAAGAGACACTTGCCACGAATGAGGCGCAGCTTGAGCATCACGTACACTAGTAGAAACTTTTCGTCTTCCGATGTTTCGACATAGTATTGCGACAAATTTTCGGCGAGGGACGTGTCATTCTCAAGACGCAGAACAACGGGATCCTTGAGCATAAGTTCACGGAGTGCCTCAGTGTCATCGTCAAGCGTTGCACTCATGAGAAATGTTTGGTGAGTGCGAGAGAGAAATCCTTCCTGTAAAATCGTCTTCACATCAGTGCCATAGCCATATGAAAGTACCAGATCTGTCTCGTCTATGACGAGCGATTGCAACGAGTCGCGCACGACCAGATCTCCAGCTTGCATGCTAGCAAGTGCGCGCGATGGTGTAGCCACCACTACATCAGGCCTCTCTGAAAGAAGCAGCTTTTGGACGGATGACTTGACAGGTCGAGCAAGGTTTGCCACTCGGACCATATCCTTACAGTATGTCAGTACATCGTTGAGTTGTCGTGTCGCCTGCTCGGCAAGCTCACGAGAGGGTACGAGAACCAATGCACGTGTGGCGGAGTATTCTGTGCTTGATCTCGGGATACCTTGCTTTGTTGCTACAATCTTTTGCAAGATTGGAAGCCCATACGCCAGTGTTTTACCACTGCCTGTCCGAGCCCGAGCTAGGATATCGCGCGCAGCACCACCCAAACTATATTGCAAGGATTCCCTTTGAACAGGTGTCGGTGTGCCAAACTTATTATCCGCCAAGGCACGCAGAATTCGCGCGTCTAAAAGATGCGCATACGCCTGGAAACCGCCTGATCCTGAATCGGATGGCATGGTCAGCAGAAAAAAATTGACGGAAGCAAAAGTCAACTTTTTGGCCTCCACATCGTACTACTTCGTGGATACTTGGTACAAGTATGCCGTGCATCGTCCTATCATTGGTTGCCTCTCCTATTGATTCCTATTTCATGTTACATTTTGTATGATTCTGATATGAGGTGCACGTCACGCAAAGATCCTGATCGGCCAAAAGCTATGCTCCAATTCAGCGCGGATGCAGCACGTGCCACCTCGCTGGAAAACGAGCTCGGACCACACAGAGATACGGACAGGCTCTGTGACTCGCACTTTATGGCATGCTGAGCCTCCGTTCCGATCACTGTCTTTATGTCTGGACGCTGACCGAAGTATACCCTCATGAGCTTTCCAAAATCAGGATCAACGTGCTCGTTGAGTTCGCGCGTCACGTACAGTTCCACCACCACATCAAAGGGCACTTTCTCTGCTAATAATGCCAATTCCAGCAGTTCTGAACGAACCCAATGGATAATGTCGTACGTTCGAATGCACCATAAAAGGCGCACACTTTTGGTAAGACACCTTGTCTTGCCGAGCGCGGCGCGGCGCACAAGGTCTGTCACCTGGGGCAAACAGAACGTGATGCCCGATCCGGCGGCAAACAGCACGGAGTGTTGATAGATATCCAGGCTGTATGTATATCCATAAGGACCATCTAAGGCCGTTATCAAACTCATTGAGCGGATATCCGACACGTCTTTCTCGGTTCCATATAGCGTGCGATCAGAGATGGGTTTTTTCACATCATTTGAACTGCTTTCCGACACGACTCTTGACATTTCGTCGTCTTTGTATTTGGTCTCATCCACACCATGCTTCATTATGTAGTTGTGAATGTGACGTGTGATGCCTTTGCGCACACGCGCCAGTAGCACGAGTTTGTTGGGCAAGTGGGGCGAATAGCTCGGAAGCGACAGACATGTAAATGGATGCGCCTGCGTAGCAGCCATTCCAGGAAAGCGGACAAACACATGTTGTCCTGGACGCCAGCGCAGCGGTGTCACAAAGCTCATGCGAATGAACTTGGCAGGCTCTTCCTGCACCACAGCATGCGAGTGTCCGACCGAGGCAGACACCTCGACTTCTGAGCGACCGCTGGTGAAAAATTCCGTGGAGAACAACACCATCAAAGAGCGACTTAAAATTGAAAAGATCCAAATACCCACCGTAGCCCATAGCCAGACATGCGCGTTAAGAAGATCTTGAACGTGGACGAAAAGACACGCCATCATAATCGTGAACGAAATGACATGTTGTACCACGAAAAACTCGTAGCTCAACCATCGAAAGATGCCGAGACTCGAAATGACGATCCAAAGTAAGAAGAATATCGCCACGGTGCCGGACCAGTAGATCGAGTACGAGTCAGACCAAATGTACTTGAGTCGCTCGTATCCTTCTTCGCGTAACGCTTGCCAAACAAAAGGCACTGTATGCACGATCGAGAGAAACAAGAGCACAATGGCTGCCACTTGATGGTAGAATAACATGTGCGAGTGCGGGATCCCTGTCAATAGTGAAATGGGATTAAACTTGAGGGCCATGGCAAAAATGAATGGTATCATGCCAATAGCCATCATGCCAGTTCGGATCGCCAATGGTGGTGAGCCGTCTTCGTTATGAGGAAAGTAGTGCGGTGTCAAGGCAAAAGCCCACACGACTACTCCGATGATAAAGGCTGCACTAATGACCAAGTACTGGCCCGGAGGTGACTGCCACTTGCCCCAGCGAAACTTGTAGTAGCCCACACCACGGCAGACGGCCGCTAGGAATGTGACACCTGGTATTTTGTTGACGAACAGACCGACGCGTGGATACACCTGGCGTGCCAGACGAAGTCCGTGGATCAACGCACCGACGATCACCAAGGCGCAGAACAAGTACGACATGTACTTGGCATGCCTCACTTGCTCGGACCAAGGGTCGAGGGTATCAGGGAGGTTCTTTTCCTCTTCTGATGGCTGGAACCATCTTGGATCGTCCGAGTGACTATGTAGCTCGTGAAAGGTATCGGGGGAAAGATCCGCCATGGGTATGGAGCAAGGACATCGGGTTGGCTCTCGCCCTCTGCTTCTTTATTAACGAGGCGCTTGCGCCTTGATGCGTCGGAGTGTTTTTTCTCAAAAAAAAAAGGTTCCGACACTTTGAGGTAGGGGCATGACTACCATTAACGTTTAGTCATATGAAGGACCGGGCGCCAGGCGGATGCGGTGCCTGGGAGGCAGGGAGGCTTATGGACGCCCGGCATGTGCGCGGCATCCGTCGTGATGTAATGGTCCGAGAAGGGGCCGCGTGCCATTCCATGGGGCATGCGGACCCATATGCATAGATAAGGGTCGTCCGGGCCGCGCCCCTTAGGAGAAGCCAAGAAGAAAAGTGTCCGAGAATGCACGTGATGCTCTGTGGTAAGGGGCCGACACGTTCCTCCTGGTGGGTGCGCCGAGGAGGGACCCTAAGGGTGCCCACCGCTCTCTTGAATGTCTTCTGAGTCTGAGGTGGCCGCTGACAACACGCTTAAGAGACGAGGGAGCGAGTCACCTCATGCGTGGGCTCATACCGTAACCAACATGCTGCAGCGGATGGACAGGCCTACGGTAGAATGGCACGCCTAGGATGGATGACGCCCCCTTCGACCTGCCTTTTCAACACCTCCACTCCTCGCCGCTGGCCCCGACACGTGTCTCCTTTGAGCATGACATGGGACAGGTTCTGGGCGACGCGTCAGGCGTCGAATGCGTCAAGCGCCACGCATTTTGTTGTAGGCAATGAGGCGGCGGATTTGGACAGCGTGGCATGTGCGATTGCTTACGCGTACTTTGACATGCGGCACGAGTGGATCCCGGTGATCCAGGCGCGTCGATGTGACTTGCGCCTGCGCCGGGAGAATGTCGCGTACCTTGAGCAGTGCGGTATCGATATGGATAAGGTGTGCTGTCTGGATGATGTACCCGACATGCATCGCGGTATGCATGTCGTGCTGGTGGATCATAATCGGGCGACGAAGGCGTTTGAGTCTGCGACGATCGATGCGATATGGGATCACCATGTGGATGAGCACGCTCATCCAGAGGCCCGTGTCCGCGTCGTATGCGAGCCTCATGACGCTGGCTCTTGTGCTAGTGTCCTTGTGACGCACTTCCGCCCATCTCATATGCCTGGGCCCGTGGCTCGACTGCTGTACGGTGCCATGCTGCTCGATACCCTGTGTTGGGACGAAAAGGCGGGCAAGTTCCATGCGATAGACCGAGCTGCACAGCAACACCTCGCTCCTTTCGTGGCCTGCGATGATGATGCGGCGCTGTACCGCGAGCTGTTGCGCCTACGCAACGACACATCGCACTTGACCGTGTCGGATCACTTGCGTCGCGACTATAAGCACATGACGTGCCCCGCCCCGAATGGCGCATGGTCCATCGGTATGGCGTCTGTCACACAGCCGCTACGTGAGATGGTGTCAGCGCCGACCTTTCTGGACGAGGTGCGCACATACGCACGGCAGCAAGCTGTGCATGTGCTCATGATATTGGCTGGCTACGAACGCGACGGCACATGGCATCGCGAACTGTTCTTTTTTGCATGGCATCCGAGTGCCAAGGCTCTGGCCGACGCGCTGGCATCGCTCCGGACGCACTACGTCGACTTGACGGCCCTGCCGCTGGCCCTGCCTGAGCACGATGGCTATGCCGTGGCATGGACACAGCACGACCTGCGTGCGACGCGGAAGCAGTTTGTCCCCGCGATGAAGCTGGCATGTGAGCACGTTGCATGCCCTTAAAAGTCAAAGCCGGCTTGGCGGAACACGTCGAGATCCGAGCCGACGCGGCACGACGGCACGAGGTCTGCGCGGTTCATCACGAGCAGCGTGCTGCGCAGGGTATTCCACAAGCCCTCGCTTTCCTTGGCGTGTGACAGAGGCATGGACGCCGAGTCAGGTGCGTCGGGCATCGACTGCGACCGCTGCAGTGCCAGCGCGGAGAGCAAGTGTTCGACCGCCTCGTGGTGCGCGCCGAGATTCATGCACGACACGCTCAGGTTGTAGATGGCGCGTGTGAACGAAGGACGCAGTTCCAAGGCGCGGTGGTATGCATCGGTCGCGAGCTCCGAGTTGCCGCCGTTCGCGAGCGTCGCGCCCAGCCGGTTCCACAGCTGGCAGTCGTTCGGCCGCGACGCAAGCGCCGCCTGGAAGCAGTCTTTCGCCTGCTCATAGCTGTACGTCGAGTAGTACAGCAGACCAAGTCCCACCTGGATGTCCGGCGACATGGTGCCGCGGGCTGCGTCTCTGCGCGCGGCCTGCAGAAAGAGGTCGCGCACGTAGTTGACGCGTGCCCAGGGATCCGTGTGCTCGTTCGGCAGTGCAGGGAACTCGGGCGACGGAGCGAGGTGCGGATGCGAGCGTGCCAAGTACCGGAGCAGCGTCACGTTCGCTGCCTGGTCATACCCCTCGTTGATGTACGACACGGCGAGCGACATGAGCGCCTCAAGATTCGACGAGTCGATGCGCACGGCCTCTTCGAGCGCCTGAATCGCCTTTTCTTCATGCTCGTTCATAGCATGGCACTCGCCCAGCCGCTGCCATGCACGCGACCGCTCGGCCCGCGAGAGGTCAATCTCGTCCGACACCTGCTGACTCTCGACGTCGCGCTGCGTCGCGACTTCGAAAAGACGCGCCGCCTCCGTCAAGCTGCCGTTGTTCTCGAGTAAGCGCATGCCCTCCGCATACGGCGTCGCATGCCCCGCAAACGGATTGTGGGCCTCGTACTCGTAAGTGCCCAGCCTCGGGAAACCAGCCTCGTCCACGTCGCCCAGCCATTCGCGCCGCAGCCTGGCTTCCGCCTCGCCCAGGCCGTCTTCTTCCGACAGACCCAGCTCACCCGGGCCCAGGCCGCCGCCTGGATGCGTCGAGGCCAGTGGATCCTCGTTCGCCACCGCCTCCATTAGCTCTCGTTCCCACTTGGCCAGCTCGTCCGACTTGTCCAGCAGGCTCGGGTCCTTCAGGGTATTCCACAGCTCTTCGAAACGGGGATTCGAATCGTGCACTTCATCTCGTAGCCGCGCCTGCATCTCTCGCAGCTCATGGAGCTCGGCGTCCTCGTCGTTCTGCGTCTCGCGCTGCTTGCCCTTGTCGGTGGCCGCTGGAGCTGACGCCGCCTCAGCCTCCATGCGACGAAACTGCTCGTCCCACGTGGCGTCGTCCCACTCCGCGAGTCGAGGAGCGGCCGGCTCCAAAGTGGTCCTCGCGGCTGGTGGCGCATAGCTGGCGAGTCCCGCGTATACACCGCCGCCAAAGCGGCCAGGTCCCGCTGCATGCATGCCAAGACGCATCGGCGCTGCTTCCTCCGCCGTGGGCGGCGGCCGCTGCGCGTGAAACTGCTCCGTCCACGCACTCGGCCGGCCTGGCGCCGGCGCCGGTGGTCGCTGCTGCATCTCCTGTGCCCACGCACTCGATGGCGGCGCGCGCATTTGCATGGCCTCCATTTCCGAGCGCATGGCATGCATATCGAAGGGCAGCGCGCCCGTCGCTGGCGGCTGCCGCAGAAAGGCGTCCATGTCCTGCGCCCCACCGCCAACGCCACCCGGCCGCGTGCGGAATCCAGGGCGCTGCATCATGCCCGGCTGCGTCTGCACGGCATCCTGCTGGAGGGACCTGTCTGTCTGCGTATGTTTCAGGAACTGCGACAAGTGATTTTGCGATGCCGAGCACTCGGCGCCCGACAGCATCGACTGGAACGCCATGGTGAACGTCCTCGGCCAACCCCACACGCTCCGCCGCCGATCGCTCGCCGGCCGGACATGTCACGTGATCTCTACCAACCCTGAAAGTCGCCAAAGCCGCTGCGACGTGCGCGGCGAGGCGGCGGACTTGGGCGGCGCTGGCGGGTCGAGAGACTCGCTAGGCCGTGCTCGTCCGCGGGCGCCGTCATCGACGGCGGTGCATCGGTGGACGACGCGTCCTTGGTGGGCAAGCGCGTGCCGAGCCACGTGGTCCGATCGTCTTCGCGCTTGCGGCGCTTGAGCTCACGACGCGCTCGTTCCTCGTCGTTTGGATGCTCGCGGCGCGCCTTGGCGTCGCGGCGCTCGATGTACGTAGCGAAGGGGTCTTCGAATACTTGTGCCTCGATCAGCTCGATCGGTCGAATGGGCTGCGTCGTGTCCGGCACATTCGGCACGCGTTCCAGCGCGTCCAGCACGCGGAAAGAGTCCTCGCCGAGTAGGGTGCCAAACACTGTGTGCTTTGCGTCGAGATGCGGCGTCGCGCGGTACGTGATGAAAAACTGCGAGCCGTTCGTGTTCACGCCCTTGTTGGCCATCGACACCATGCCGCGGCTCGTGTGTCGATGCGCGCCGGGAAGGCATAGCTCGTCTTCGAACGGCTGGCCCCAGATCGACTCGCCGCCGCGCCCTGTCCCCGTAGGATCGCCGCCTTGGATCATGAAGCCCGGCACGTTGCGGTGGAAGGTGGTATGGTGGTAGGTGCCGCGTTGACACAGTGCCACAAAATTGTAGCAGGTGCGTGGCGCCTTGTGGACGAACAGCTCGAGTACCAACGCGCCAAAGTTGGTTTGCAGACGCACGACGGCATTCTTGGTCTGGCGAGACGACAGCGCCTCGAACATGGCGGCTTCCTCGTCGACGGCGATCTCTTCCGTGCGTGTCCGAGGCGTCAGACTCGACGACGTAAAGCTCGCGGCTGAGCGGCCGGTCGATGTGCCCGTCGTACGGGCCGCCTGCGCCTCTCGAGGTGTGTCGCGTGCCTGTTCTTTGGGCTGCCGGTGCTGACGAAGCTGCGCCAGCAGGGATTGTGTGCTGCCCGTCGCAGCGGCATTCACGTCCTCTGACGTAGGCTTCGGCGCCAACGTGAGGTGGTGTTGGACGTGGTACATTTGTTGCATCGTGCGACGGCCGAGGTCATGCGGATCCTGGAGCGTGATGATATCGCTCTTGGTGAAGGGTACGTCTGTCGCGAGATCGCGCATCATTTTCGGCTTGACATTCAGCTGCTGCACAGTCTCAAAGAGGTATACGTGCCCCGAGGGCCGAATCGCGACCATGTGGCTGTGATCGGTGAACTCGCGCATCGAGACAGCGTCGTACCACTGCCCACGCTCGTTGCGCGATATGTGCAGGTCGAGCATCTCGTCCAACGTCGCAGGCTCGCCGCTCGCGGGACTCTTGCCATAGTGCTGCACAAACGCGACGAGGGCCTCCTTGTCACACACGAGGCCGTCACGGACGAGGCACGCCGGCTGCGTCCATGGCTGGTACGTGATCGCACACATATGGAACGGCACGATCACCGGCTTTTCCCGCTGTGCGCCTTTCGTGGCGCCATGCTGCCCATATACGCCGCTGTACTCGGACGGCGTAATGAACAGCTTGTCATTGGCACCGTGTCCCATGGTGGAGGACAACCACCGCGCCCGCGGTGGTTGTCCTCCACCATGCGCGGATGCCAGGGGCTCGGCGCCGCGGCCCTGCTGGCCGCCGGCGCGCTGGCGAACACCGAGATGGTGCGGGTGGATCCGTCGCTATGTGCGCCCGAGACGAATGAGCTTGTGCGACAAGGGCCATGGTACGTGGGTGGCCGCCACTGACGCAGGCCGGTCATGCAGGCGCGTTCTGAGCCGCGCCGATTCGAGCTACGTCGCGACGAGCAGGGCATGTGGGTAGCACTGCACATGCCCGCACCCGGCTCGTACCAACTGCGGCTATCTGCGCCAGCGCCTGTATGTATGCTGCACTGACACTAGGTGGCGGCTTCGTATTCGCTAGAGATACACGCGCCCGATGAGGTGCTGACACACACAGCGCGCGGCACAGCCCCCTGTGCCTTTGCGCTGGCACGCGTCGAGGCCCAAGCGCAGGGCGTGCCTATACCGCCCGCCACCGACGCCCATGCGGACGAGCGAGGAACGCACGTCGCAGGCGAGGAGCGCGCGTCCATACCCATCGACCTCGTATTCGAGCGGCTTTACCTTGGCTTCCTGCCCGCGACGGCGCTCCACATGATCGTCGTCATGGTGCTAGTCGTCGTGCCGACCGTCTCGCTCGTCCTGCGTCCGATGCAGCGCGTGTGTGGAGGTGTGCCGCGCTCATAGAATCGTGTTCCTTGTCTCTGCATGTCCACGGTCCTCGAGGCGCTGACACCGTGTGTGCTGCCGCCGACGGTGTCAGAGAGCTGCGCTGCGCGGACGGCGAGCACGGACGGCGAGAGGGTGTATGTCGGGACGACGGACGGCTTCGTGTATGGGTGGCGCGCCACGCAGCCGTGGACGCTGCGTGTGCGTGTCTCGTCCGCGGGCCGAGCCGTGGAAAAGATCGTCGTGCTGCGCGACTGTGGCGCGATCGCTGTGCTGTGCGACCACGCCGTGCAATTTTATACGTACCCAGATATGTCGTCGGTGCACCGCGCCTACTCGGCGATCCGCGGCGTCGTCCAAGTCGCTGTGGATGAGCGCGACCCGAGCCGTGCGTCGCTGTGCGTCATCAAGCGGCAGAACCTGTGGGTCGTGGGCCTAGACGATGCCGGCTGGTTTGTGCGTCAGGACATGCCTATCCCTCGTGACGCTTTTATTGCGCACCGCTACGGCGACGTGGTGTGCCTCGCGACACGGACGGCGTATGCGCTCGTCCACCTCCCGACGGGCGTATGCACACCCGTTGGCCTGCCGATTTCGCAAAGCACGCAAGAGGGCTCGGCGCGCACCAGGCCGGCGATCGTGCCTGTGCCGGGCGACATGCCGTGCTTCCTGATCACGTCGCACTCGGAGCACGGCACGTTGGGCGTCTTTTTGCGCGCGGATGGCGAGCCTACCGCGCGCCTTGTCGAGTGGCCGTCGCATCCGCGGGCGGTCGTGGCGAGTCCGCTGCACCTCGTGGCGCTTCTGCGCAATGATACCATCCACCTGCACGACCTTGTCTCGCTGCGGCGCGTCGCGATCCTCCGAGCTGACGTCGATGACCGCTACCTGGTGCGTGTGGCGCCGCCATCGCCCGCGCTGCTGCCCCGCCGGCCTGTGCCGAGCGCGCAGGTGCTGCCGTCGCGCGTGTACCCGGCCGAGCTGCCGCGCGGATGGCTGGGATGGTCGCCCGTGTCGGTGCTGGTGGGCGGCCGACGCGGTCTGCGTGCGCTGGCGTCGCCGATGTCCAGCAGCGCTGCGCTCCTAGACACGGGGCGCGCGGACGACGAGGCGGCGATGCAGTACCTGGGCGTGTCGCACCTGCGCGAGGGACGCTTTGCGTGTGCGGCGGCGTACCTGCGCCGCTTTCCGCCGGCTTTGCTGCTGACGCTGTGGCCTGCGCTGTATGGTGGGCACCGCACGTACCTGTGTGAGGCGGCCGCCGGTGTGTGGGCGAGGCTGCCGGCGACGATCGACGAGGTGATTTCGCAGCATCTCGCGTGGAACTATGTGCCGGCCGTGGATGAGCACGATGCCTCGCTCGTGTATTTGCACGCGCAGCTGCGCCGACGTGCCGACGATATGCTGGCGTGGGTGCTGGCGTCGCAGGATGCCGGCTCGACGGCGCGTGTGCAAATAGCGCTGGCGCGCGATCCGCATGCGCCGCTCACGGCGCTGCCGGCGCTGGCGTCGTGCGACGTGCCGACGATCCGGGGCGTGGCGGAGTCGCTGGGCCGCCATGATCTCGTGCTGGCCTTGTACCGCGCGCACCAGCGGTACGCGGACGCCGCGCAGTATGCGTGCTTGCACGACGATGTGCCAGGCGTGCTGGAGCAGGTGGCGAGCCTGGCGCCGGCGGACTTGTGGGTGTGCTGGCTGTGGCTCGTGCGTCGCGACGTGGTGCCGTCGGTGTCGCTGCCGTGGGACGACCTGCCGCACCGCGACGAGGCGTGGCAGGCGCTGTGTGCGATCGAGACGCCGGCGGCGCTCGCGACGATGGAGCGCGTCGTGCTGACGGCGTCGTCGCACGTGGACGTATCGATGCAGCTCGACGTGTTGGCGCGCGTCCGAGACGACGTGCACAAGGCGTGCCTGTGGCTCGAGTACGGGCCGCCTGCGCTGCTAGCGCAGACGACGCGCCACCCGCTGGAAGACGCGATCGTGCATGCGAAGCACGACCGCTTCGTCGACGCGCTGGCGTGCCTCGTGCGTGCGCGTGCCTTCGAGGCCGCCGACGATCTGTGCATGCACGGCAGCCCATGGCCCGTGCCGCGCGCGCGATCGATCGCGCGCGGGCCGTATACCCACCTCGTGCCGACGAAGGCGGCGCGGACATGGACGCGTGCTCAGCAAGCGCAGCTTTTGTACGTGCTCCTGGACATGTACGTCGACGCGCACCTCGATGCGCCGGCTCAGGCGCTCCTCGCTCGGCATGCCGCGTCCTACGACCTCGTCCGCGTCCTAGCGCACGTGCCGCCTACGTGGCCGGTCCGAGCCGTTGCGCCGTACCTCGTCGAGGTCCTGCGCGCGTCGTCGCATGCGCGCTACCGCGCTGGCGTGACCAAGTCGATCGCGCACAAGGTGCGTCTCGACGCCGCCGATACCCTGTGGCGCCACGTCCGAGCCCAGGGGGGCCATGTGGCGCCGCCGCCGCCGCCGTCGTTTTCATAGCCTCCACCACGTTGCATGTGGCCGACGCTGCGGCGCCTCCGAATGCCACCGAGTGTGACGCTGACGCGTGAGGAGGGTTTCCTGTGCACGCTGCTGGACGATGCGTGCCGCTGGATGCAGACGACGAATCCGAGTGTGGATGTCGATGGCGCGTCACGCACGTACGCGGACCTGAGCCACCGGCCGACGGCGACGACGCCGTGTGAGGCGCGGATCGCGGGTGGCTGGGTGCGGGACAAGCTGCTGGGCCTTCCGTCGCATGATCTGGACGTGTCGCTGTCGTCGATGACGGGCCACCACTTTGCGCTGTTCCTCAAGGCGTATCTGGAGAGCGAGGTGTTTCCGCGCACGCCGCTGGCGCGCGAGATGCAAGAGGCGGCGCCGAGTCATGCGCGGATCAGCCACATTGGCAAGATCGCCGCGAATCCCGAGCAGAGCAAGAACCTCGAGACGGCGACGGCGCGCGTCCTGGGCTTTGACCTCGACTTTGTGAACCTGCGCAAGGAGGTGTACGAGGGCACGCACCGCATACCCATCATGTCGTTCGGCACGCCACTCGAGGATGCGATGCGCCGTGACATGACCGTGAATGCCCTCTTCTACAACGTGCACACCGCTGCGATCGAGGACTGGACGCAGCATGGCCTCGCGGACCTGCGCGACGGCATCGTGCGCACGCCGATGGACCCGACGGCGACGTTCACCGACGACCCCCTGCGCATCCTCCGGTGCGTGCGCTTCGGCAGCCGCTTTGGCTACGCGATCCACCCCGATATCCTCGCGGCCCTCGCGGCGCCCGCGTCGCCCCTGCACGCCGCGCTCGCGAGCAAGGTGAGCCGCGAGCGCGTCGGCATCGAAGTCGACAAGATGCTCTCAGGCCGCGATCCACGCTATGCGCTGCAGCTCCTCGCGCAGCTCCAGCTGTACTGGGTCGTCTTTATGCCGCCGCCAGCGCTGTCGCAGCGCATGGGCCGGTCGAGCGATCACGGCGCGCACATCGACGAGCTCGTGCACGACGCGCCCGACGAGCGCGCCGCGCTCAGCCTCAGCGACTGCTTCGACAGCCTCCTGCGCGGCACCTCGCCCCTGTGGTCGCGCCTGCCGACCGACTGGCTCGCGCGCGTGCGCTCGCCAGAGTGGCGCGCCCAGCGCCGCCTCGTGTGGTACGCGATCGCGCTGTATCCCCTGCGGGACCTCTACATCCAAGCGAAAAAGCAGCCTGCGTGGGCCGGCGCCGTGACGCTCAGCGCGGGCCTCAAGCTCGGGCACCGCACGACGAAGGACCCCGTCACGAGCCTCGTGCGCGCGGCGTCGCTGCTCACGCGCCCGCGTCTCGCGCGCTTCGTGCCGGCGCCGTGCCTCACGCGCCGCTCGACGATCGGCCTCCTGCTGCGGCACCACGACGTGTCGCAGCCCAAGATGGACGTCGCGCTCGACAATGCGCTGCTGGTCGCGCTCCTCTACGACCTCGCGACGCATGGCCTCGACACGCCCGAAGCCGCGGCGATCGTCGACGAGCATGCCGCGTTTTGGGCCTACGTACGCGACGAGCACCTCGCGGCCTACATCCACGCAAAGCCGCTCGTCGATGGACGCCAAGTCGCCACGGCGCTCGGCTGCGACGTGTGCCTGCTGAGCCGCATTCTGCCCTACGTGACGGCCTGGGATATGGACCATGTGGACGACGAGCCGGACCGCCCCGGCCGCTGCCTCGCCGCCCTGCAGCGTGCGTGGGCGGACGGGCACATGGTGCCGGTGTCGGAGCGCACGACGCGCGCCAAGTCGTCCTAGGCCCGCGACGTGCGTGCCTGGTAGTACTGGCCATCGTCCCACAAAGCCTGGCGGTACACGTCCGCCTGCACGCTGGGCGGCGGTGCGTCAAAGTGCGCGGCGAGGGGCGCATCGAGGAGCGGCGCGCCCGGCTCGTCGCTCGGGTCGTGGTACGGCGCGACAAACGGGTGGGCAAGGCACGCCTCGACGGTCATGCGCTGCGCCGGGTCCATGACGACGGTGCGCGCGAGAAAGTCGAGGGCGTCGGCGGGGACGTGCGGCAGCAGCGAAGCCCACGACTTGCCGGCGCACCACGGCAGCGAGCGTACGTAGTCGAGCGCGCGGACGGCGCACTGCGCCGAGATGCTCTCGATCGAAGCGGAGCCCAGCACCTCGAGAATGAGCATCATTTGGTGGTGGTAGTCCTTGCCGGGGAACAGCGGCTCGCCCGTGAGCATCTCGAACAGCGTGCACCCGACGGACCAGATGTCGACGGCCTTGGTGTACGAGCGGCTCGAGAGCATGATCTCCGGCGCGCGGTACCAGCGCGTCGCGACGTACTCTGTGAGCTGCAAGTCGCGGCGCGTGTGCCGCGCCATGCTGCGGGCGAGCCCAAAGTCGCAGATCTTGAGGTCGCAGTTCGCGTTGACGAGCAGGTTGCTGGGCTTGATGTCGCGGTGCAGCACACCCGCCGCGTGGATCGGCTTGAGGCCGCGCAGGATCTGGTACGTAAAGTACTGCGCATGATCGTGGCTCAGCGCCTGCGTGCGCACGACGCGGTACAGGTCCGTGTCCATCATCTCCTGCACAAAGTACATGTCCTGGTACGAGAAGCGGTCGCCCGGCACGACGACATCCAGCAGCTTGATGATGTTCTCGCAGCCGCTGTGCTCGTGAAAGTAGCGCAGCAGGCGCAGCTCACGCAGCGTGCGCACCGCCAGCAGGTGGTGCTCGAACGGCGCGACGCGCTTGATCGCGACGCGCGCGCCGGTGCGCCGGTGCACGGCGCTGAACACGACGCCGTACCCGCCCTCGCCAATGATCGAGGCCACCTGGTAGTGCCGCCCCACATCCTCGCGCGCCTTGCGGATCACCGCCGCGCGGCGGTCCTCCTTGCGCGTCTCGGTCTGCTGCGCCAACTCGCGCAGGTGCTGGACACGCACGCCCGGCATGCGGTGCGACGGGATGCGCGAAGCGTCTTCCACAGCTTGTACAGCGGCCATACAGACATGCTCTACATCGTGCGCCCCCTTTTTGTACCTATGCCACCCGTCCAGCGCCGCACACAAAGAGGCCCCGGCACCCACGTCTGATTGTGCTCGGCTGCAGGCACCTCCACCTCCGCCTGCACGGGCCTCGGACGCCGCCGTGTCGTTGGCTGCACCGGATGCGAGCAGGACACGATTTACGACTGCTTCGCCTTGGCCTGCCGCTGCTTGGCCCGCATCTCGATAAAGAGACCCACAAACACAATCGCCACACCGATCCACTGCAGCGACCGCAGCTGGTGCTGGTACACCGCAATCGAGAGCAGCATCGTAAACAGCTTGCGCGTCACCTGGCGTTAGTAGTGTGTACGTACCGTAATCGACACAAGCGTCAGACTGCCGAAGCGCTCGAGCGTTTCGAAAATCGCAATTTGCCCCGCCGCGCCGGCCATAGCGTACGCAAGCACGTCGCGCGCCGCGTCGGGATGCCGCACGAGAAACTGCACGCCCGACACGAGCTGCGGCGTGAGCGACAGCGTCGGCACCTGCAGACCGGCCATCAGAAGCTGCGCAGCCCAGTGAGGATGCAGTAGCGAGCCCACGTACAGACGCGCATGCGCCACGAGATAGGACACGGCGCCCGCCGGCACCAGCAGCGCCGTGAGCATGTACGTCGCCGACACGGCATTCATCACGAGCATCATCTGCGTGCCAGACACGTACGAGCCATACGTCGCAAACACCTCGTCCTGCGTGCTGTTCGTCGTGCCGTCCAGCAGCAGATGAATCGCCAAGAGCACCATGCCCAGCACACTGTTGCCCCGCACGCCGCCGGGACTCGTCTTGGAGCCGAGCGCCATAAACATCCACACACCCAGCGTCACAAGCGCGACGACCACATACTTGTACGCGGCAAAGTGGCGGCGGTACAGCAGCACGTTCATGACCAGCACCGGCACGAGCTTGCTCGACTTGGCCAGCGTAATAGCAGGAAACGACAAGTGACGCAGCGCCACAATACTCAGCCACGACGCCGTGGACTGCAGCGCCGACACCAGCAGGTACTGCAGGAGCAGCGGCGACACGTACCGACGCACGCCACGCACCGGCACCTGCTTCTTCCCACGAGCCACGAGCGCCCGGTCACACCCAGACGGCGTGAGCACATCGAGACCCAGGCGCGTCAACAGACCGCGCTCCGTCGAGCCGCGCCGGCGATACATCAGGTACGCCATCGCCATCACACACGAACAGAGCGCCTGCACGCCGTTGAGAAGCACGCCGTACTCAAAGCGCTCGCCGACACGAAACGCATCGAGCGGGTCGCCCGTATGGTACACGGTGCTCGTGATCTTCTCCTGAAGCAGACCCCACACAAGAAACGCCGTGTAAATCGCTAGCGCACACAGCGCGAGCTGCAGCACCCCGTTGCGTGCCGCGGCCATCGTGGTCGTAGCCACCCCGCCGCCGCGGGGCCTCCTGGCGTCGGGCGACACAATCCACGTGGGTTGGTCATACACGCCTCCATTACTGCAGCGTCGCGCGCCAGCTATGAGTAAAGGTATGGACGTTGCCGTGGCTCTCGACGAGCTTGGCCAAAAACGCCTCGTCGTTCGGCGTCGTCCAGATGACGCGCTCGCGATGCAGGAGATCAAGGATCGAGGCAGCCTCGTTGCGGTGCAGCGGCGCACCGACATCCAGGGGCGACAAGGCCGCAGCGCGCGCCGAGGCCAGATGGGTATCGTTGACCTGGGCGTAGGCGTGCGGCTCGCGCACGCGCGTGGCAGAGCCGCGGCACGACAGCGTCGCCCACACGCGCGACCACGGCACGGGCGCGCCGTGCGCCGAGCACTGCTCACGCAGCGCGACGAGCAGGGCATCAGGGGCCGGGAAATCGGCGTGCGCCGAGCTCAGCGCGCTCAGCACCACGGCCTGTGAGCGCGGCGTCAGGACGAGGTCGCGCAGCGCACGTGGCACAGCGAGCTCGTAGGCCTCGAGCGGCACGTAGTCCGGATCCCTGTACGAGGACGTCATGAAATAGGCCTGGACATCGTCGATCGCCACGACGAACGGCACCTCGGTCTGCTGCGTCAGCGTGCGCAGGACCTGCTCGAGCGCCAGCTGCCGCACATGCGCATTTTCGTCCGCGAGGGCGTGGCGGATCATGCTCTCGAGCGTGCCGCCCGGCACACGCACGCCCTCGACGTGCGCGTCGGGCGCTTCGATCCGCTTCAGGATGCGGCCATTCACCTGCAAGAGGGCCTGGAGCAGGTGCGTCGCCACCTCCGGCTGCAGGTACGTTGCAAACGCGGGTGAGTACGTGTACGGCGACGACGAGTTGATCAGGGCGATGCTGCGGGGCACATACAGCACGGCCGACTCGGACTCGACGGCCTGAGCGACGGCCTGCAGCAGGTACGTCGACTTGCCGCAGCCCGGCTCGCCGATGAGCAGGTGCTTTCCCTGGCCACACTGCAGCACGTCCTTCGTCGCTTCGCGCACGATCGTGCGCGGCTTGGGCTGCAGAGCCTGCGCGCGCGACAATTCGCGCGGGAGGCCAAAGGCATCGAAGGCCGCGAGGGTGCGCTTGGACCACGCAAGAGCGTCGCCTGGCACGCCCTCGCGCAGCGCGGAGGCGCCCTTCAGGACAGGCAGATCGGACATGTCGGGCTGCTGGGCATAGTGCGTCGTCGCCTTGGACAGCTGGCTGGACGTATCGACGCCACCTCGGCGCAGGCCGCCTGTGCGGCGCTCGCCCGTGAGCTGGCCGCGACGGACCGACACCTTTTTCTTCGGCGCGGCCGGCTTAGGCGCAGCACGCACGGCAGCTGTCGTGGCGAACGTGCGCAGCGGCGCCCATCCCACTCGTTCCACGCGCCGCAACATGGGTCGTCGGAAGGAAGAAAAACGCGGCGGCCGTTCTGCCGCCGCCTCATGGCTTAGATAAGCACACCGCCCAGGGCCGCGGTGCGGTCAGCGTCCCTGGCACGCCGGGGTCGACCATGAGCTTTTTCAATCAGATTGGGCGCTCGATGGGCCTCCCATCGCGGTCCGCCAAGCCGCGGGCGCAGCCGCAGCCGCAGCCCGTCGTGCTGGAGCGGCCGTGGAGCGATGCGCCCGTGCCCGCGCCGCACAAGCCGCTCTACCTGTGTCAGCCGTTCGAGCGGAGCACGCTGATCAAGGGCTCGTTCCGCACGATTGTCGCGCTGCCCAAGTATGTGCACCCGTACGAGTGGGTCGCGATCAATCTGTGCGACTTTTTCCACAACCTGAACTTGTTCTGTGGCGTGCTGACCGAGTTTATGACGACGCAGGCGCAGCCGACAATGTCGGCCGGCGTCGGGATGCACTATACCTGGGTCGATATCCACCGCAAGCCGATCCATCTGCCGGCGGCGCAGTACATCGACTTTGTGATGACGTGGATTGCGCAGCTTTTGCAGGACGAGGCTGTCTTTCCCACGCGCCCCGGCCGCGACTTTCCCCCGACGTTCCCCACGACCGCGAAGCACATGTACAAGCACATGCTGCGCATCTTTGCCCACATATACCACGCGCACTTCCCCGAGCTCGTGCACCTCAGTTGCGAGGGCCATCTCAACTCGCTGTTCGCGCACTTTCTCGTGTTTGGCCACGAGTTCCAGCTCTTCCAGTTTGCCGAGTTCAAGGGCGGCCCACCCGCGTGCCGCGGCGGCGTAGGTGGCCCAGAGCATCCCGCTATGGAGACGCCTGCGCTGCGCGACGTCGCCGCCGCGCCGATCGGATGCACGGGCGAGCCGCAGCCCTACCCTGGCGTATGTGATCTGATCGAGCGATGGGTCGAACGAGATATCCTGCCACGCGAGGTGCTGGGGTGACTATGGACTCGCTTCTGCCTTGGCGCGCCGCTTGCGTGGACGCGCCTCCTCGCTGCGTGGCGAGTACGGGATCTTGTCGTCGTCCGACGTGTACCCGTTGCTCGTCGCGCGGACGTACTCGCTCTTCTTCCAAAAGATCGGCTTTTGACTCCGCACGGCATTGCGCATGGGCTTGGCAAACGCGCCGAGATTCAGAGCCCGCTCACGATCAGGGTCGTGCTCCTTGTCATAGTAGTACCAACATTCCAACGGGTTACCGCGCGTGTCCTTGCCGGGCCGCTGGATCACGCCAAACATCGGTGCACGCTGCAGCACTCGGTCCAGGCACTCGTACCATGCCTGGCGCGCCACAGCGAGCCATGCGTGCTCCGACGCCTCGTGCCAGCCGTGGATGCGCTCGCCATGCGCCGGCACGGACCGCCCCTCGGTCAGGAGTCGCCGCTTGGACGGACTGAAGGCGACCGCACACGCCCCTGCCTCGCCCCGCAGCATCGAGGGGTTCGTGGCCAGGACACTGCGGACAGCTTCGCTCGCCGAGATCGTGGCGGTGCGATGAAAGACAATCGCGCCTGCGAGAAGGCCGGCCAAGTCGTACGTGGGGGCCAGCTTTTCGACCAGCCTACGCGCGGTGTCCAGTGGCGAGACAGCAGAGGGAGGCGAGACAGCAGAGGGAGGCGAGGCCTTACGAGGGCTGGCTGGTGCTGCGTCGCTGGTCATCGGTGCCTCGCTGGCCGTGGGTGCCTCGCTGGTCGTGGGTGCCTCGCTGGTCGTGGGCGCCTCGCTGGTCGTGGGCGCCTCGCTGGTGGTAGGCGCCTCGCTGGGGGTCGGCGCGACCCACGCGGGCGCCCATCTCGGCGGACTGGACGGCACATCCACCGGGGCTGCTTTGGTGGGCGATGTGCCATCCGCACGCGGTCGAGCCGGGGGGGCAGGGCGCGTTGGTATAGGTGCCTCGACATGCATGCGCATGCCGAAAAAGTCGAGACACGTCGTGCCCGGCTCGAGACGCACGACTTGGCCGGCGCGGTACCGCTGATCATGGATCAGCAGGCCGTTCTGGCCCATGACGCGCAGCACAAACGTGCCGATAGGCGCTCCGCCTTCCTCAGGCGACGAGAAGGGGACCCACCGAACGAGCGCATGTACGCGACTCGCATGCTTCGCACTCGGCGGCAGCGACAGCAGGGCGAGTGGCTTCGTGCCCATGAACGTGTGCATGCCACGCAGGGCCCAGGACGTCCGCTCCAACTGGCGGCATCGTCCCACGACAAAGGTATGTGTGTAGTCGAGCAGGATCGACTGGTCGTGCGATACGCTGATCTTCGATGTAGGCATCAGGCGATGCACAGGGGGTGGCGGCGCGCGCTTCGTTGGCGACACGCCCATCGCGTGCACCGGTGACGGCGTGGTGGCGAGAGCCCTCTTGGTAGCGGCCGTGGGCGACGACGGCGGTGGCGTCGCTAGGTCATGACGGTGCTGTGGCCCCTTGTGCGTAGGCGACGATGGCACGTCGTACTCGGACGACGGCGCGGGCGTAGCCAGTCCGCCGTGGGTAGACAACATGGCGGGGGGGAAGGAAAACGAAGCGCGGCGCGCGACACGCGAGGCGTGGCGCGTTGCTGATGTCATCAGCTCCACCATCATGACCGGCTCCGACGGGCGTGGCAGTCGCGCCGAGCGCGTTGAGACGCACGACGCGGCACGCGAGCAGGGTCAGGACGCAGGCAGCGATGCGCGTACTGCCGAGGGAACGAAGCAGGCACGCGATAAGGCCGACGGTGCGGACGCCGATGACCCGACACGCGAGCGTGCGCAGGACGACGAGAAGGAGGCCATCGAACGCCGCCGAAACGCGGAAGCCGCCGCCTTGACGCTTGAAATCGTCGGGGACTTGCCGTATGCCGACATCAAGCCGCCCGAGAACGTGCTCTTTGTGTGCAAGCTCAATCCCGTGACGCGCAGCGAGGATCTGGAGCTCATTTTTTCGCGCTTTGGCGAGATTCGCAGCTGCGACGTGATACGCGACAAAAAGGTACGTGCGCACCGGCTCACTCCTAGACGGGCGACAGTCTGCAGTATGCGTTTATCGAGTTTGAGCACCGCGCGTCGGCAGAGCAGGCCTACACCAAGATGCAGAACGTGCTCATCGACGACCGACGCATCTGGGTCGACTTTTCGCAGAGCGTGTCGCGACTGCAGCATGTGTGGCGGAAGCGCCGAGCCGCGGCCCTGCATCGATCGCGCCCTGATCGATCGAGGGACGCGCGTCCTCGGCGACGGTCTGCTTCCCCTCCACCTCGTAGGTAATGGTCGGTCGCCGCGTTGTCGGTGCGTGGGCGGTGGCGTGGGTGCGTCGCTGCTGCTTGCACACGACGCGGCGTGTGTGTATACCCACGGAAGCGATGAGGACGTTGGGTATTATTGCGCATATCGATGCGGGGAAAACGACGTTGACGGAGCGTATCCTGACGCTGACGCAGCGCGGCCTCGAGGCGCCGACGCACGCGGCGGCGACGTATGTGGCGCCAGGCGATGTCGACAGTGGGAGCACTGTGACAGACTTTCTGGAGGAGGAGCGTGAGCGTGGCATCACGATCCAGAGTGCGGCGGTCGGTCCTATATGGTGGCGCGATATGGCCATGACGCTGGTGGACACGCCGGGTCACATTGACTTTGGGATTGAAGTCGAGCGTGCCGTGCGTGTCGTGGACGGCACGATCGTCGTGCTTGATGGAGTTGAGGGCGTCGAGCCGCAGAGCGAGAATGTGTGGCGCCAGGCAAAGCGCTACGGCGTCGATGCGCACCTGTTTTTTGTGAACAAGCTCGATCGACCGGGCGCGTGTATCTCGCGCTCCGTGCGCTCGATCATCGATGCCGGTCTGCACGAGCGCCCTGTGCTATTGCAGCTGCCAGCGTATGCGGCCGATGTGGGCGAGTCGGATGCGAGTGGCGATAGGCCTCTCGTGGGCGTCGTGGATCTATTGAGCCTGCATCTGTGGCGCTTCCGAGGCGTGGCGGGCGAGCGCATGGAAGCGGTCCCGCTGGAGGCCAGTATGCCGGTGTACGAGCGTGCCTTGCTGGCTCGGCAGGCGCTGATCGACACGTTGGGATCGCTTGACGACGATCTCCTGGAGCACATCGTGATGCTCGACGAGGGCGAGGCGGTGGATGTGTCGCTCGTGCAGGCAGCGCTGCGTCGTCTGACGCTCGCGGGCCGCGTATGCCCTGTGCTGTGTGGCGCTGCCGCCGTGAACATCGGCGTCCAGCCGCTTCTCGATGCCGTGCACAGGTACTTGCCGAGCCCTGCCGACCGGCCGCATGTCCGCGGCGTGTTAGAGCCCGACACACCGAGGGCCCGAGAGGTGGATGTGGCGCTCAGCGACGCGACGCCGGCGGCGCTCGCCTTCAAGGTCGTGTGGGACCGACGACGCGGTCCGATCACGTTTGTGAAAGTGTATGCGGGCACGCTGCATGCAGCGCAGAGCGTGATCAACACGACGGGCCGGCACAAGGAGCGCCTCGCGCGCCTTTTGCTGCCGTACGCGGACGAGTACGTCGATGTGCGCGCGCTGCATGCCGGCCAAATTGGCGTCGTGCTGGGCCTGCGCGATACACGCACAGGCGACACGCTCGTCGGCAGCCCGGCCTGGCGCACGCTGCGGCTGCGCCGCGTGCATGTCCCGCCGCCCGTGTTCAGCGCAAGTATTGAGCCGCGATCCAAGGCGGAGGAGGGCGCCGTCCAAGACGCGCTGCAGATGCTCGTGCGCACGGATCCGAGTCTGCATGTCACGCACGGCACCCAAACCGTGCTGAGTGGCATGGGCGAGCTGCATCTCGATATCGCGCACCACCGCCTCACGTCCGAGTTTGGGGTGCAGCCGCGCCTCGGGCATGTGCGCGTCGGCTACCGCGAGACGCTGACGGAGGCCGTCGAGGCCACGTCCGACGAGCCTGCGCTGTCCGTGCGCGTTGCCCTCTCGCCCGCGGCGGGCGAGCAGCAGGTGGCGGTGGATGTGGGCGACATGCCCGAGGTGGACGGCGTGCCTGTGGCGCACCTGGTGCAGCAGGGCATTAGGGCCGCTCTGGCGCGCGGGCCTCGGAGTGGCTACCCGATGCATAGCGTGCAGGGCACCGTCTCTGTTCGGGCGAAGGACGACGACCTGCCGCCCGCCGCCAGTATCCGCCAGGCCGTCGTGCAGACGATACGCCGTGCGCTCGGCGGCAAAAGCGGTCCGACGCGTCTGATGGAGCCCATGATGCACGTCACGATCGAGGCGCCTTCCACGCACGCAGGCGCGCTCTCGACCGACATTAGCGTCGAGCAGCACGGCTCGATTCTCGATATGCAGCTCGAGGCGCAACAAGACACGCCTACGTACCAAGTCTACCTGCCTCCGACGGACGAGGCGGCCCAGGCGCAGGACCAGCGCATGACGATCCACGCGCACATCCCCCTCGCCCGCATGGTGCGGTACAGCTCGCGGCTGCGTGCGCTGACGGGGGGCGCAGGCTCGCACACGATGGCCCTGCATGGTTTCGACGTCGTGTCGCCCGAGCGCGAGCGCGAACTGCTCGCCGAGTTGGGCCGCTAGACCTTGTGCCACCGTAGCTCCACGTCCGTAATGCTGACTTCGTCGCCGGCCTTGTCGTCGTAGTCGTGCCACTCGCCGTCCTCCTCAAACTGGACGTCCGTGAATGGCGTGCCACTCTCTGTGCCTCGGCACGTCCATGAGCTCGAATCCGTCAAAAGGCCATGGATCGTGGGCGTGCGTGGCTGCATACCGCGAAACTCGATCGTACAGAGCGTCGCCCAGTCGCCGTCCGTGTCAATCGCACTCCACGGCGACACCTCACCGAGCTTCTCGGCTTTGCTCACGACGAAGGTCGCTGCATTCTCACGGCGGCAGCCTGGGCAGTGCATCACGAGATTCGCCACGCCCCGGCTCTTTTGCATCTCATCCACGTTGGATGGCTCGAGTGCGACGGCATTCGGGTGCTCCTCATGGCACGACGTGCACTCAATCGGGATCAGCAGCGCTGCATCCACGCCCTCGGCAGGGACGAGACCCGACACGTTCGTCAGCGCGCCTCGGAACTGCAGCGCAAAACTCGGCATGACAGTCGTGTGAGACTACAAAAAGAGGCTCCCTCCACATGACCCCCACTATGGCTCAGGGCTTCGGTATCCGCAGCGTTTTGCTCAGCATGGCCATCGACCACAGGAGCCAGATGAACGACATCTTATGTATAGTGATGCGACCGACGCCGTTCGCGATACTTGCGAGTAGGCTGGGCTGCACGAGACGGGGAAGCACGCCGCCACCCAGCTGAAACAGGGCATAGAGCGCGCTCGACACGTCCAGCGTCGCCGATCCAAATAAGAAGCCCTGGTGCTCAGCCAGGGAGCTGTACCAGCGCCCCGTGTAGGCGTAGGCTGTGCCATCGGTCGGTGGCGTCCACGCACCGCCTTGCGGCGCGTCAAAGCGACCCGTCAGCAGGCACACACCCAGCAAGACCAGCAGCAGCAGACTCGAAGGAATCGGCATGCCCTCAAAGTACCGCTGCTTGCCGTGCACGTCCTTGGGGATGTTGGCTGCAGTGATATTATAGCGCGCGAGGCGCGCGATGCCCGCACACACAAACACGGTCATGACGAGTGTATCGAGCGGCTCGCGCATGCCAAGCGCGAACGCCGCGACCGTAGGCGCCACGCCGAACGACACGAGATCGGCCAGCGAGTCGAGCTCCTGGCCCAGCATGCTGCTCGATCGCCGCCACCGCGCAATCTTGCCATCGAGATAATCAAAGAGCGCACCGGCCACAGGAAGCCACAGCGCATACCACATGTAGCGCGGATGTGACGTGACCAGGAAGCGCGCCGACATATACAACGACTGGGCGCCACAGAACCCGTTCATGACCGTGAACGCATCGGCGAGGTGGAAATTGCGCACGAGACTGAAATGCCCATTCGTCTCGATGAAGCGCTTCAGCTGCACCTCCGCATCCGCCCGCAGATCACCGATCACCTCCTTGCGGTCCGAATGCTTGCGCTGCCGCAACTGGGGCTCTTCCGCCGACATGGACAAAGGGCAAGAGCAGTCGGTGCCCGTGCGGCTAGGCTCCGCACCACGTGGGATTATGTAAGATACTTGTATATACGGCCTAGGCAGGCGGGGCGGTGGGCAGACCGGACACGGAGCCCTGGACCTGCTGCGTGTTGCGTTCCACGACCGACATGTCGATCTCGTTCGGGTCCGCGTGCTCAGCAGGCTCCATCGCGGAGCGCGATGGCGCAGCCGTCGTGAAGCCCGAGTGCACCATGAGCGAGTGATCAATGTCACGAAGGAGCTCATTCGCAGGCGAGTGCACAGCATCAGGCAGCGACAGACGGCGCGATGCGTTCATGATAAGCTCCTCCTTCGACGAGGGGAGCGTGCCCGGTGCGTGCGTCTGCACGGGCATGCCAGCGGCCGCGTCCTGCAGACGCTGCAGAACATCGACAATCTTGTCATTGGCGTCGATCAGTGTGCCGATATAGTCAGCGTCACCGACCGTGTGGATGTATTGCACGACTTCCTTCTGTAGCTCCAAAACGAGCATGGCGTGCGTCTTGACATCCTCGCTCTCCATGACCGGCGTATTCGACTGGCTCGCCGCCATGACCGCCTGCCAAAGCGCCTCCGTCTCGCGGTTCGACGCCTCCAGCGTGCCCTCGACACTCGAGCCACTCGAATGCAAGAGGTCGACTGCCTCGTGTCGCGGGCGCGGCGGCTCCGCCTTCGGGACCATGAGATGCTCGCGCTCCACACCGCCGCACAGGCCATACAAACTCGACACATGCGCCATCTCAGGATCGCGCATAAAGTGCTTGTGCCACGAGAGAAGCATGAGCATGAGCTTGCGACGCACACCATTGTCCGTGCCGTAGCTGCTCGAGATGCTGCGCAGCGTACGCACCAGATCCGGCGTCGCAAACGACCGCTGGAACGCAGGCTCGCCCATCTCCACGAGGCCCTCCAGCACAGTGAGCGCGCGCTTTTGCGCCGGCACCGAGTCGCCCTGCAGGTGATGGCTGATCGCACGCGTCACGTCCCATTCAGGGTGCCGCTTCGACGCAATCAGATCCGACAGCTCGCCCATCCCGTCGTAGGACGTTTCTGCATACTTGTCCGAGCACAGCTCGTCAATCGCCGTCTCAATCTCACTGGCATGCGAATGGAAATGCGGCATGTGCAAATGGTGGTGGGGCTGATGCTTCTCCTGCCGAGTGAGTGACGCGCCCTACGCACCTCTGTCATGGTGGGGAAGAGGTCAGCTACGGGACTCTGTGCAGACCTCCACCTATAAGAAATAGTCAGGCGCGGGCCGTTTGGCCGGAAAGCCAGGCGTGCTGCGTCAGTGGTGCGGGGTACGTACATGGCCTGCTCCGCTGCGTCAAACGTTTGGTACTTTTGATTCAGCGCGTCGTCCAGCTGCAGAATGCTAGCGACATTACCGCACCGGTAGCAGTAGTTCGGCGCGCTCCACACGGTGACAATCGTGGCGTCAAACATGTGCTTGTAGCCCTCGAGGATGAGTTGGTGCGCGCGCGCGACCAAGTCGAGGCCATTCGTGTGTATGAAGCTCTTGACGACGTCGCCGCCAAAGAGGCAGCCAGCGCCGCGGGGCGAGATGCCCCACCCCGTGATGTCGTCTGGATCGGACCATAGCAGATCGCACATCGCGCCGTCCTGCGGCACCTCTTGTTTCCGGTCGATCGTGCGGATCTGGTCCAGTTTCTGGATATGCGGGCTCAGTCCGCCATGCACGCAGAACACGCGTCCGTCGATGATCGCACCAAGCGACAGGTAGTCAAACACCTCGCAGCAGTACCGCCACACATTCACGCTGCCGTACTTGCGCGAGCATTCGTCGTAGAAGCCATAGACCTGCGTGATCTGCCGTGACTCGTGATTGCCGCGTATGAGGATGATCCTGTCAGGGTACCGCACTTTCAGTGCGAGCAAGAGGAGAAACGTCTCGACAGAGTACAGTCCGCGATCGACAAAGTCGCCCATAAAGAGGTACTTGGTATCCGGGCATGGACCGCCGACGCGAAACAGCTCCAAGAGATCGTAAAACTGCCCATGAATGTCGCCACAGATCGTGACGGGCGCATCCACGTGCTGGACATTCCCTTCTTCGATGAGCAGCTCGCGTGCACGATCACACAGCTCTTTGACCTGCGCCTCCGAGAGCGCCTCACATCGGATCAGCTGCTCAATGTGTCTGTCGTCAGCGCCGTGGCACATACTGATCCAGATGGCCTTGCATGGCACGCGCGAAGGAAATGGGCCCTTTTTTCGCGTCACCTGGTGGGGGAGGCACGTGAATGACTCCCTTCGAGCCAGGCACAGCTTCAGTTCCCAACTCCCATGTGGCTCGCTCGTTGGGGCTGCGTGACGCGGCCAGCGTTCGCGGCGGCGCGTCGCGCGTATTCGTCCACGCCCGCCCGTAACCCGGCCTATGCGTCACTGACGCCCTCGATCTTGAAGCAGTTTGCGTCGGTGCTCTCTACACCCCAATCCTCGCTGCTAAGTACGATCCCCTCCGAGACGCAGCAATGGAGGGTCGTCGACGACACGGATCTCGAAGCGTACAACAAGGACTGGATGGGCAAGTACATCGGCCGCTCTGCCTGCGTCCTTCGGCCCAAGTCGACGGAAGAAGTGTCCAGCATCATGAAGATCTGTGCCGAGCACGGCCTGGCCGTCGTGCCTCAGGGCGGCAGTACAGGCCTCGTTGGCGGCAATGTGCCCGTGCACGATGAGGTCGTGCTCAACCTCGGCAGCATGAACCGGGTGCGCAGCTTCGACGAGGCCACCGGCACTCTCGTGTGCGATGCAGGCTGTGTCCTGCAAACGCTCGACGATTACTTGGCCGAACGCGGATACATGATGCCACTCGATCTGGGCGCCAAAGGCAGCTGCCAGATTGGCGGCAACGTGTCGACGAACGCGGGTGGACTGCGATTCCTGCGATACGGCTCGCTGCATGGCTCTGTTCTGGGCCTCGAAGTCGTGCTGGCGAACGGAGAGATTCTGCCGCTTCTACAGACGCTGCGAAAGGACAACACGGGCATTGACCTCAAGCAGCTGTTTATCGGCTCCGAAGGCTCGTTGGGCATCGTGACGGGTGTCGCGATCTCGACACCCAAGCTGCCAAATTCGGTGAATGTGGCCATGTTTGGCGTCGAGTCGTTTGACCATGTCTGCCAAACAGCCCGACACGTCCGAAAACACTGTGCCGAGATTCTTTCGGCGCTGGAGTTCATGGACCAGGACTCGTTTGACCGTGTGATGCACAACCCGAGTCACAGCTTCCGAGACCCCTTTGAGAAGCGGTATCCGATGTACGTGCTGATCGAGACGAGTGGATCGAATCAGGATCACGACCAGGCCAAGCTGCAGGACTTGGTGGAAGATGTGCTTGAGAACGGCATCGTCGCAGACGGTGTCGTGGCGCAAGGTGAAAAGCAGGCACAGGAACTGTGGTCGATGCGTGAACTTGTGCCCGAGTCCCTGACAGCCCAAGGCAAGGTCTACAAGTACGACGTGAGTCTGCCGCTAGAGCACATGTACGAGCTCGTCGAAGTCGTCGAGCGCCGCATGGTCGATACGGGCATGAAGCCTGCTCTGAAGCAGCCCGGTTTTGTCAAGGCTGTGTGCGGCTACGGCCACGTCGGCGACTGCAACCTTCATCTGAACGTCGTCGCGGATCAGTACAGCAACAAAGTTGAAGCGGCGCTCGAGCCGTTTATCTATGAACAGGTGCAGGCTATGCACGGATCCATTTCGGCTGAGCACGGTCTGGGCGTCATGAAGGCCGACAAAATCGGCTACACGAAGCACGCAACCGCCGTCAAATACATGGAGGAGGTGAAGCGGCTCTTTGATCCCCAGAGATTACTAAATCCTTACAAGGTACGTACCTGGCAGCTTACCCCAGTTTTTGCCCACGCGCTAAGCGGAGTATTTCGGAAGGAAAAAATTTATAAATCCGCGCACGTAGAATTACATCTCTTGCACAATTTGCCACCATGTCGTACGGCACGCATCGTGATGACGTGGGTGATGTTGCCCATCGTGAAGCGTGCGTATATCATGTGTCTCACCATACAGGCAGTACAATTATGCTATCCGTGCCGGTGCCCAGGGTTTTGCTGGCGGTCTAGCGGGTGCCTTCGGTTTGGGTTGGTATTTGCAAAGGACCTTTAGGCATGTGCGTCAGCTGCCTATGTCGCTCAAGGCAGGCTGTGTGTTCCTTACGGCCACGGGTGTCGGTGTCATTTATGCCGACAAGGCGAGTATCAAGTTTGATCAGATGCACTACAAGGATTCCAGTGCCTATGTCGATCGCCGCTCGTCCAGCGAGGCCCAGGCGGCATGGTCGAAGCTCTCGACCTTTGACAAGAGCCTTACGTGGGCAAAGGACCACAAGTTCAGTGTCGTGCTCGGTAGCTGGCTGGGCTCGATGGGTCTTTCGTGGCTCTACATCCAGACTCAGCCCCTATCCTTTGCGCAAAAGCTCGTTCAAGCTCGTGTTTGGGCCCAGGGACTGACGGTCGCCAGCATGATTGGTATGGCTGCGCTGCTGCAGATCCCATCTGAGGGCGACAAGCTGCTGGAAAAGACGCACTCGGCGGATGACACGTCGTGGGAAAAGCGCCTGAAGGCGGCCCAGCTTCAGGCTCAGAAGCGGCCACCGCCCGTGCACCTGACAAGCACCAAGCAGGGCGAGTCCCATGAGGAGTCTGAGTCCTAGGGGAAGGCCGCGCATTCTATATGCTGACCTACCTTGGTGTATATAGCTCGGACTGTCACCGGCCCGATGTCTGTCACACAAAGACAATGATTCCACGCACGGGCGAGACGCTCGCCTTCCTGGACGAGTTGGGCGGGGGGCGCACCGTGCAGATACGCCACGCTTGCATGGAAACGCGCCTCGTCATAGTATTGCCTGACATGTAGGAGGCGACTGAGCCGCTCATTCAGCGCACGTACGAGCTCGGTCAGTTCGTGCCATCCAGCACTGACTTCGAGTGCCATGAACACGCGCTCGGATGTGTCGCTGGGCAGGCACACGAATCGCGCAAAGCCTACAGAAAAAGGGTGCACACACGCAGTGGCCTGTCGAACCTGCGCATAAAAGGGTCCCTGTTCATGCTTACGAAGCACCAGGGGCCGCGTCAGCGATATGTGTAGGTGATCAATGAGCTCGAGCAGCGCGGCCTTGGGCGTCTCGACACGGCGCCACAAGTCTTCAAGGTCGAGTGACACGGGTATATACACGTAGCTGAGCCATTCGTTTCGGTACCCATCGCTTTCCAAGGCTACCGGAGGGAGCTTTCCCGGAGCTGCGTCCTCTTCCGAGTCGCTGTACGCCACCAAAGACATGACTCACGGATCCAACCCACGTGGCTTGCAACTGGAGGGAGGGAAAATCTTTTTTTTTCGGCCCTTGCCATGTCCCAAGTCACGGATGGGCTGGGTCGACCGGCGCAATACCGGCAGGCATCGCGCAAGGGCAAAAAGGCATGGCGCAAAAACATCGACTTGATTGCGACAGAAGCCGCGCTCGAGGATCTGCGGGAGCAGGAACGAGCGGAAGGCGTTCCCGCTCACAAGCGATCCAACGCCGAGCTCTTTATGGAAGACCGGTCCGGACAGGAAACGACGCTGGCGCGGCAGGCACGCGAGAAGCGCAAACTCAAATCTCAAGAAATTCTCGCGCACCGCAGTGCCGTGCCGGCCATGCAGCAAAAGGCGCGCTCGTCGTTCCAGTTGCCTGACGACTCGTCTGCGGCCAAAGCCGCCGCCGCAGGTCTACCGCCCAAGTTCAAGAAGCGGCTGCGTATGCTGGCGTCGCGGCCGCATGAGGGTGTTGAGGGAGAGACAGAGCGTGGTCGTGCGGGGCGGCTGCAAAGTGATGCTGTTCTGGCAGAGAAGCATGACCTGTGGGGCGAGGCGCCCAAGACGCGGCAGAATGACTGGATCGCACCTGCCGCCAAAGATCCAGTGCATCGCCCGCGATCCATGCAGCATGAACCGTATGCGGCCGCGCGCTCGATGCCTGCCGTGTCTGTACCGCACCCTGGCACGTCATACAACCCCGACTTTGACAGCCACGAGGCGCTAGTCCAGACGGCGTACGAGAAGGCCATGGCGGCTGAGCTGGATGAGCAACAGGCGCAAGAACTTCATGCAAAATGGAAGGGCGTCACACAAGGTGTGCCTCTTCCTCTTGATCTGCCTCTGGATGTGCCCGAGGAAGGCGGCGAGGACGGCGAGGACGACGAGGAGGTCCAGGACGAAGGAGCTGCTCCCAAGATGCCTGCCCGCAAGACGGCCGCCCAGCGCCGACGCGAAGCACGCGCCAAGGAGCAATATACGCTGGCTCAGCAGCGCCGCAAGGAGCGTCGAATCCAGGGCATGATATCTGAGCTGCCGAACCAGATGAAGCAGGCGAAGCGGGACGCCCAGACCCGTGCCGAACTGGTGCAGCAGCGGCGGCAGCAAAAGGAGGAGCGACTCCAGAGCCAGGGCATAGCTGGCACACGTATCGGCAAGTACGCTGTGCCGTCGCAGCGTGTTGACGTGCAGACGGGCGACGAGCTGAGCGACAGTTTGCGGCGACTCAGGCCGGAGGGCAACCTGTTCTGGGACCGCTTCCAAAGCCTCCAAGCTCGTGGCTTGGCCGAGGCCCGGAAACCTGTGCTACCGATGCGCCAGCGACGCAAGCTCAAGACGTACGACCGACACTCGTTCAAGCGTGATTGATCTATAGAAGGAGGCGGAAGGGATATCCTGGATTTTTGTACGAAAACATGAGCGCAAATAGACCGTACTGCAGAACCAGTGCCAAGGCACCGGCCACCACCACGACTCGCTGCAAGATCGGCGACTCGATCTTGGGCGCGAAGCGCGTCAGCACGAGAATGGATGCGACGAAGCTTGCGTACAGCGCAATCAGCAACAGGCTCTCGACACCATACTGCGCCTGGAATCCAGCTGTAATGTAGATCGGCGCACCGGTAGGCTCAAACGACATGAAGGGGGCTCCTTGAATTCGAGTCCACATGTAGCCCGATGTGAATGTCAGCACGAGACTCACGCAGGCCATGAGACCGAGCGTCTTCACGCCTTCCTGCCAGCTGCGCTGACGCATTATCATGGAGGCAAGGGCCACGGCAAAGGCCACGGGAATGAAGTACACCGCCGTCTGCTTGGGCATCAGGGGCTTTTTCGGGCGGAACGGCACACCGATTCGCGCCGACACAAATTCTGCGATATCGTCCGCACCGTAGCCATTCAAAGTCAGGTCGTACTCTTCAGGAAGATCCACATGGGGCGGGAAGTAGTTCATGACCGGCACATAGGTCATGCCCATTCGACGGAACAGCTCCATGCCGTCGTTCGCATCGATCGTCGCAAACACGAGGTCATTGCGCCGCTTAGTCGATTTCCAGCCACGCGCGACCTGCTCAAAAGGATCATTCAGAAGCGCGCATGCTCCGCACCGGAATCGCGGATGCAGGGCCGTCATCTGGACAAACACGCCATAGTCACGCGGACCTTGGAGGAGCTCATGGTACTTGCGCTCATCCAACTTCAAAATACCATGCGGCGACTTGCGCGCCTCGGCAAGAAGACTGGACTGACTTGCCGTGAGCGCTGCATGGACACTCACGCAAGCCGTGACCAACACACACACCAGCCACGCACCAATCTTCATGGTCCGTGTCAAATGGAGCGAGCGGTGCTGACGCGGCGGGGCTTGGTCCTGTCACGTGGCTTTTACCACCACCCCACCATGACCCACGTTGCCTTTTCGTGGGCCTTTGACACACACGACGCCACCACAGAGCATCGTGCATACCCTGCGCAAGGGGAGGGTAGCGTTCCCCAACAGGACCATACGCTCGAAGGCCTTGCGACGTCGCTCGATGATGCCCGTGAGAAACTCAATGATATCGTGACATGCTGGAAAGATGCTGTCGGCCCGGAACAGGACTCGCACATGGGCCGCAGCAATGCCGCTCATGCTCAGGATGACGATGAGGACGAGGAATAGCCTTTTTGTACAGTACTATAGATCAGGAACGCACGTCCCGGAGCTGGGAGGCCAGCTGACTCAGGTCGTGGCTGACTTCGCGACCCAGACGCGGTGGCGTTGACGTCGTGATAAATTCGGTGCGCGTCGGCAGCTTGGCCGCAGCGAGGCGGAGGGCATCCTTGGCGACCTCGGGTCGGATTTCCACGTGTCCGCCAATCTCGAAGAGCACACGGCCCATGGGCACTCGGCAGGCCCAGTATTCAAACGAGCCTTTACCTTTACCCATACGCGTCTCGTTGCCCTTCACACACACAGGCACATCCGGGAACACACGCATAAAGACTTGCGATCCACGCACCACCTTGAGCTTGCGCTTCAATGCCGTTTCTGCCGCCGTAAGCTGCGTCGCTGTGATACGGCATGGCTCTAATGTACGCAGACCATATACCCCCTGCGTCACAGTCGTGCCTTTGACGGAGCCGCCGATCGGAAAGGAGACTCGGCCCTTTTGGGACTTGCGGTACCTGGTCCGGCGCGGACCCAAATTCGATGAAAAGCGTACCTGTCCAGGCGCACGCCAGCTCGATGGCACTCCAAGCGCTCCGAGAGATGCGCGCGCGCTACTGAGAAACGCACCCAACGACATGACGGCGCTGCAAGAAGAAATCGCCCTCCAGCGCGAGGCATCGCTTTTCGGTGGGTCATGTGCAATTATTTCCTCGCACCTGCTTCCACCCTCCACGACGACCACATCCTTCAGCATGTCGTCGTCCTACTCGAATCAACACACGCACGAGCAACAGAATGACGACTCGCTGAATCGATTGTTCAATAAGGTGCATTCGTTGGTACGTACGTATGCGCTCTCACACCAGCGCGAAATCACGCTCCATATCCATAACGACGCGGAGCAGCAACACAGTTTATTGCAAGACACGGTATGTATGCGCGCCTAACACCCAGTCGAGTGCTTTTGACCAGGTGCGACTCCAAGTGTCGTCGTCCGCGCGCCAATTTGCTGACAAGATTGCGCAGTATACCGGCTCTCACCGGATCACTGCAGCGATTGTCGGTGGCTTTGTAGGATTGTGGGCCTTGTGGTTCTTTTTCCTCTAGATACCCTTCCATGCAACTATAGTGACGATAATAGCGGCCGAAGAGCCGAGACCAAGAGCCCAGGGCGGGGTGGGTACTGGCGACAAAAAGTGTGGAGAATGTGGGAATTGAACCCACGACCTCATGCATGCTAAGCAAGCGCTCTACCACTGAGCTAATTCCCCGACTGATACAAGTCAATAGGAAGGATACCACTATGTACCTTTTGCGGGCTTCGATTCCTCCCACCACTCTGTCGCGGCGATGCCCGCGTCGCATCTCGGCATGCGCTGAAGTGCTGCTCGGATTTGACCTCTACATATCCACCTCTTTGGCGCTTTCTACGATGATCCGTAGCGCTCGCGGTAGGCTCGCATGCTTTCAATGTCGGCACGAGCCGCGTCACCGCGCGTTGATTCCATGTGCTTGATGATCTGCTCAAGCGTCACCACACTGTACACCTTGATGCCCAAACGCTTTTCGACCTGCGTAATGGCACTTTCCGTGGTGTCGTCTGACGCGCGCTCCTGGCGATCGAGAGCAATGACGACACCCACGAGCTTCGCATCTTCTTGGGCATTGATAATGTCAACGGCCTCATTGATAGCAGTGCCTGCGGTAATGACATCATCGATCACCAGGACGCGGCCCTTAAGGGGGGCACCAATCAAGTTACCACCTTCGCCGTGGGTCTTGGCCTCCTTACGGTTGAAGCAGAAGTTGACATCGCGGCCGTGGTTCTTGGACAGCGCTAGAGCCGTAGCAGCAACGAGCGGAATACCCTTGTAGGCGGGACCAAAGAGCACGTCAAACTCGACGCCGCTATCGACGATGCGATTGGCATAGCACTCAGCCATCTTTTGAAGCTTCATACCAGAGTTGAAGAGACCGGCATTGAAGAAGTAGGGAGATTGGCGACCAGATTTTAGCGTATACGGCCCACCAAAACGCAGAATATTCCACTGGAGGGCGAGATCAATGTATTCAGCTTGGTACGGCACGAGTGATGTCATGAAAAAAGGAGGCGACCAAGAATGGTTCGGGACTCCACCTCCACCTAGTCACAGAGGGGGCCGTTGCCCCGTGGCCCAAGGTTGGCTCACGACGAAAAATGGCCGAGCCGCCGGAAGCATCGCGCGAAGATTCGATTCTTAGCGAGATCCACTCGCTTGCACCTTACTTTCCATATGATGCGCAAACAAAGAGTGGGCGCACAGACATCAAGTCTCAGGATGCGGAGCAAGCGCCGCATCCCCAACCGCATCATGGGCTGCAAGAGAGCATTATGCAATGGGAGCAGCGACGCAAGGAGATTCTTTCCGAGGCTGATGATCAAATTGTTGTGAATCGGCAGCACAGGCGCGTGACGCCACATCTTATGGATACGAATGCGCGACTTACGAGCTCGATGACCAACATTGGATCGAGTGTCCTGGCGGATATGACCACGTCCGAGAATCTGAATAATGCGGTTATCATGCCATGGGCCAGTGCGTCCATCAAGGAAGATATCGTGCGCATCATTACTCAGTGGCTTGCAGATGAGGGGTTTGGTGCGACGCGACAGGCTCTCTTAGAAGAAGCCAACCTCAAAGTCCGTGAACACGACGACGAGATCGATGAGCGCCACAAGTTGCGCATGTTTTTACTGGAAGGCAATTGGGCCGAAGTGGAAAAGATGTCGACGAAGCCGTTTTTGCAGTCGCACAAGGCGTTTTTGTACGCCATTTTTCGGCAGCAATTTCTCGAGTTTATTGAAAATCGCGAATTTCAAAAGGCCTTTACGTTTCTAATCAAGCGGCTCAAGCCCCTAGAACACTATCAGCCGCATGCTGCCGAGTTTGGTGATCTGTGCTACCTACTCTCGGCCAAGAGTGTCACGGATGCCCCGTCCTTCCGGATGTGGGAGGGTATTCAGCCAGGCCGAGAGGCGCTTGTGGCTGAGTTTGCGTCCTTTCTTGAGCCGGGTCGTTTGGACCGGGAAGAGCTCCTTCTTTCTGAGAAGGAAGAGAAGGCCGCGACGCGTGATACCGCCTACATACCGCCGCACCGTCTGCTCACGCTGTTGCACCAGGCCATGGCGTACCAGGTCGAGTTTGCCCGCTACCAGAAGCGGACGGTTCCGGTTGTGTCGACGCTGCTGCATGACTATGCTGGTTTTGTCGTGCCGAATCGATGCCGCATGTCGCTCCGTGGCCATACGCAAAATGTCAAATGCGTGCGCTTCGTCGGCGACGACGGCCGAAAGCTGGTAAGTGGCTCGAGTGACTGTACGGTGCGTCTGTGGGACACGAATACGGGCGCTTGTGACGCTGTGCTCGAGGGTCACGGCAGTCGCATTTGGGATGTGGATGCGTCGCACACAGGTGCGTGGATCGCGAGTGCGAGCAGCGACTCGACGGTGCGGCTGTGGAACGTGGAGTCAAAGCTGCCGCATCTCACGCTCCGTTGTGGATTTGGTGATGTGTACTGCTGTCGCTTTAGTCCTGATCAGGGCCAACTTGTGACGGGTGGCTACGACAAGCTCGTGCGGCTGTATGACCTTGCGAGTGGCACTGTCACGCGCATGTTCCCTGGGCACCAGCTGGGTGTGTCGTCCGCCGTGTTCAGTCCCCAGGGCAGTCTCATTGCGACGGGTGCGAAGGATACGAGTGTGCGGTTCTGGGACACGCTCAGTGGCGTGTGTGTCCGCACGCTGCCTGGCCATCTGGGTGAGGTGACCTCCGTCGAGATGAGCGATGATGGGCGCCAGCTGCTGACCTCGTCCAAGGACAATTCGCACCGCCTGTGGGATATGCGCATGCTTCGTCCGCTTCAGCGGTTCAAGGGTCACCAAAACACGTCCAAGAACTTTATCCGCTGTACCTTTGCGCATCCGAGTCTGATTGTGAGTGGCTCGGAGGATGGACTTGTGTACATGTGGGGCCAAGAATCGTCGTTGGCTCTGCAGACGCTCAAAGGACACGGCACGGACAGTCACCCTGCTGCGGCTACGGTGGGCGGTCGGAAGCAGGTCGTGGTGTACAGCGCTGCGTGGAACAAGGTCCAAGGCCTACTCGCCAGCTGCGCCGACGATGGCACGGTGCGTCTCTGGGACTGGACGCCGCCCCACGATGCCCCATAGACCTTTTTGTACATTAGCAGCTTGACAGCGCCTGCCTCGAGCGCTGGGGCCCTGATGATGAGTCAGCAATACGACGGCGCCGATCGTTGCCACCCGCGTTGATGGCGGCCTTTTTGCGGCGGGACGTGTACATCGAGCTGGACGATGGGCGTCGTGCGATCCGTGGTGTGCTCGTGTGTGTGGACCGTGAGGGCAACGCGATTCTGCAAGAGGCGACAGAGCACGTTGTGGGCGCGGCCCAGCCTGGGCCGCGCGCCGAGCGCATCATGCCGCTTGTCATGATACCCGGTCGGCACATCGTGCGAGTAGCTACGAAAGAGGTGTCTTCTCTCTATACGTAGAGCATGCTTACTGGCGCATGTTCTTCTGGAGGCGCTCATACACCTGGGGTTAGTAGAAGCGTACGTACGGCTTGCAGCTCCTCCTTCGGTGGCTGGGTCGATGGCCAGCCGACGACCAGTCCCTGCTCGCTCGAAGGCTTCGGGATGACGTGGACTGCGGCGTGAGTGGCAAAGACGTACAGTGCACATGGTCGACGACCTGGTGCGCCAGTCGGCCGTTGTTTTGCAGGATATTGTATTCCGGCGCACCGGTCGCTATCGCCACCTTCTTGGCGATCGGCAAAATGTCCTGCAAGTACTCATCCGGCAGCTCGTGCATCTTGGCGGCGTGGTACTTGGGGATGACGAGGCTATGACCAGGTGAGCATGGTCCAATGTCGAGGAAAGCATACGACTTGTCCGTCTCATACAGCTTCATCGATGGAATCTTTCCATCCACAATCTTGCAGAAAATACAGTTGGCGTCGTGCGACATCCTGGCAACGTTTCGGAGCAGCGTGCGTGTCGGACGCAGAATCTTGGGCACAAAAGGTGTCGTACGAGCTCGGGGCCGGCCTGCTGCACGTCCGTGCGGGCATCACGTGACATTGATCCCTGGGTCGTGCCTGGGCTGCGAAGGCGGTCGGTATGGCGCCGACCGTGTACTGGACGCCACCGATGCGGACGGATGTGGCGAGCGAGCCGGAGCGAGCGGGTGAGCCACACGTGGTGCCTACACCAGCGTCTGTACCGGATGTGACGCCGTCGATTTGTCTCTCGCTCGTGGAATTCAAGGATATGCTGCGCCAGTTCCGCGCCGTCGACGACGGTGTGACGCTCCGGCTGAACCGTGCGTTTGCACAGTCGCGTGATACCGGGTCGTCAGCCCCTCCTTCGCTTTTACAGCGTCATGACAAGTCGTTTTCGTCGTCGAGCGCGACGGATTTGGGCCGCACGACGTACGCGTCCGTCCCGGACACGATGTGCGCGGCGATTTGGACGGAGCTCGTGCAGCTATGGACGCGGCGTGAAGACACGATCAAGTACTGTATCGACGTGAATGCGAAGCACATGCCACGTCCACTGTCCCGAGATGACCGCCTCGATCTGGATCGGGCGCCGGCCGCTGCCTCGGTGCCCGCGACGGCAGTGAGCCGTGGCGAGTCGGACGCGGAATTCACGATGCGGCAGCTGCGCAACGAGCTGGCGATCGAGGCTATCGTGCGCCGCCGGTCCCTCGACGTGTTCAAATCACGCTGTCGACTCTTTTCGCCGGCCCACACGGAGCGGGAGCAGGCATATTGGCGGGGTTACTAAAGGTATGGGTCTAGAGACGCTCTGTCAGCTGCTGGGGGTCCAGTCCATTATAGCAAATGTCGTAGATCGTCTTGAAGAGGGGATACTTGTCGACCTTGCCGTGCGACTCCAAGAACTCGATCACGTCCTTCGTGGTCTCTGTGCCCTGGAGCTTTTGGCCGTTCAAGAGCTCGGCCTCGAGCACATGGAAGGGCTTGCGAGTCCTGACAAAGGCCTCGGCGCATTTGCGGTTACGGCCGCCGTAGCAGGTCGTAATCAGATCGGCGACACCGGCGCTCGTCTCGGTGAAGGTCTCCGGCTTCACGCCGTCGAAGAACTCGAGCGCAAAGTTGCGCATCTCCATCAGACCAATGCGCATGATGGCGGCCTTCGCATTGCCGCCCCACTCAAGGCCGTCGACAAAGCCGGCACCGACGGCCACGACGTTCTTGAGCGCACCGCACAAGCTCACGCCCGAGACGTCCTCAATAGCGCCGACACGGAATTTGGGCGTGTCGAACAGCTTCTGGTAGTAGTCGACGAGGCCGCGCTGACTCGCGCGGTAGCCAATGGTGGTCTCAGAAAAGAGGCCCTGCGCGACTTCGTTCGCGATGTTGGCACCGCTCAGAGCCGCACATGGGATGCCGAGCGACTTTTCAATCACGTCGGCATAAATGCTAATCTGGTGGTTGGCCACATCCACGCCCTTGATCATCGAGATGGCGTGTGCGCCCGGCGCAATGGCGTCTTTGAGGGACTTGCACACGTTCAGGATGAATTGGTGCGGCAGCACAAACACCAGCAGCGTCGCATCACGAGCGGCTTCCTCCGCTTTCGGCACAGCGACCACGTTGTCTGGGAGCCTCGCATGAGGCAGGTACTTGGTGTTGACGTGCTCACGGTTGATAATGTCCGTGAGCTTTTCGCCGTTGATGATCTCCTCGTACACATACATATTCACGGTCGGCTCAAACACGTCCTTATGGCGCATGGTGTTGTAGCCAGCAATCGTGGCAATGGCACTGCCCCAATTACCCGAGCCTATGATCGCGACCCTCTGCTTCTGCAGAACCATGGTACGTCGAAGGATCTGCGCCAGTATGGTGGTGGTCAGGAGTTCACGTGTATGACGCTGCCCGCCAGCGTCTGCCTCCGGTTCGGCGCCGCCAGACTCGCGAAAAAAGCGCTACGGGCTTTGCGACCTACTTGCTGGTGGTTAGTCAGCCTGGGTATATCCAATCAAACGTCGTCGGTTTCTTTGGCCACGTGGACCGAGGAGGCAGATTCGCCTCCCAACGAGCGCGCCGGCCGCGTCAGACAGGTCGGGTGGCGTCGTCGTGGCGCCGTAAATGGCGCACCAGGCGCTCCTGTTCCAAGGCCGACTCTTGCCGCGCCGGTAAGGATGTGTGGAGTCGTCGCAAGGTGGCGTACACGTTCGTGAGCGTCGCCTGGGTACGGGCCTTGGCATCCGCGTCCAGGTGCAGCGGCTGGCCGCGGGCGATCGCAGGATACGGCGCCGCCGCGTGGCGTTTGGACGTGCGCAGGCGCCGCTGCCGCTGGTCCTCCTTGGCATCGGCCAGCGCACGTCGTGCCGCGGCACGTCGCGCTACCGCGTGGGCGTAGGCGGTCGGCACCGACTTGCGGTAGTCGACGACGCGCTCTGTCTGCTCGTCCATGGTATCTGATAGTGTCTGCACACGCTGTGACAGCGCCTCGTCAAATGGCTCCATCGCCGTCTCCTGCTTCGCATACTCTGCGAGCGTGAGTCCATTCACGAGGACATTGGGTATCAGGCGCGTCCGCGCCGCATAGACCCAGCGGGCCAGCGCTTGGTCTAGCGTGTCTTGGAGCGCCGCCGCAGCACGTCCACGCGTACGCAGTCGCTCCGCACCAACATCGCGTGCGTAGCTGTGCACTGCCTGCACGATAAAATCCAAGTCACTGGGATGCTCGAGATCGACGCGCGGCAGTTCGCGGGGCATCGTCGCGGTACGCTGCCACGCGGACCGCTGCCGCCCGCGGCGATGGGCCTGTGGCCTGATGACATAAGCGCCTGCAGGGCAGCGGCAGGGCAGGGTGGTGTGAGGCCTCGGGCGACCCACTACGTTGGCCGGGCGTTGTCGAGGTGTATGTCGCACCGACCGCGCAGTGCGCTGCAGTCTGTGGACTTTGACACGGATGACTCTGTGCCAGTGCAGCTAGACGTGAATTACGACGACGGACTCGGCGTGCTTGGACGGCGAGGTGTGTGGAGCTCGAAAGGGCCCAGCGTCGATGACACGTCGCGTCTGAGTGTGCTTGCGACGCTCTACCTGCACGTGCGATGGGCATGGAGTGGCTTAGCCGATGCGGCGCGGTGCAAGCGTGCGTTGCATCTGGTCCAGGCCTCGCGGGAACTGCGTGTAGGCCTGCTCAAGGGACTGGCCCTGAGTGGCGCGGTCAGCGTCGTCATCTACACCTTTGTGTCGCTGCTGCCGCGCCCGTCTCTGCCGGAGGAGGATCACTTCTGGCCCGACATGTCGGGTGAGCGCCGCGCGTCTGCTGCGCCCTCCTGGTTCAGCTCACCGCACCATGTATTTTGGCTCTATCCCGTGATGGCTGCCAGCTACTTTATTGCGTCGACATGGAGTGTCGGTGTGGCGGAGGCGGCCTTCACAGCTCATCATATCCAGCCTTTGCGCCCGCCAGCCGAGCATGTATGGTGGTGCGAGTATGCTGTGCGAGCGATGCTGATCGTCAACTATTCCATTCCATGCCTCCTGCTCCAGAACCTGCCATGGGTCGGCCACGTCCTGTCGTTCCTCGTCATGAGCTTTGTCGATGGCTTCTTTTGCTTCGAGCAGGTATGGTCTGTTCGTGGGTGGCCGCTGGAGAAGCGATTGCGCTTCGCCGAGTCGCACTGGTCCTTCCTCATGGGCTTTGGCGTGCCTTCGACGCTCGTATCTTTCTTCCACCCAAGTGGCCTATTGAATCTCATGCTCTTTATGCTCGTCTTTCCCATATGCACGCTCTTGGCGTTCCTCGCTGTGCCGCAACCGCACAGTGCCGCGCTGGGCGCCCAGACGGCTATGCTGCCCTCCACGGTCCATGGCGCCGGGAACGCACAAAACACCCCCTTGGCCTGGTGTTTGCCTGCGCGCATTCCGCTCTTTTGGCCCACGGTGCGATTTCGTCGGTGGGTGTCGACGCGTATGGCGACAGAGATGCCGCCGCTGATACCACGGAAGCCGATGTCAGCTCCCAGCACAGATCCACGCCGGTCTGTCTCGACCATGGCGCCGAGCATGTCGCCCGCGACACCGCGGCGTTCTGCCGCCTCCTTTGTCGGTGGCGCATGGTCCATGCATCCCCGCGGACGTATGGTCTCGGCTCCCCTCGCAGGCTCGCCTGATCACGTCGCCGAGCCGCCGAGCTCGTGGCGTGCGTCGGCCGTGAGTATTCCCATGTCGTCCGAGACGCTCGGTCCACGCAAAATGCCCAAGCAGGCCTCCTGAAGCCTGGTCGATACCTGCCTCGTAGCGCTCCACATACATCACGTGGCACGACGCCTCGCGTCCGTCGACGCACGGCGCATCTTGCCACCGCCCTTTTGACCATGTCGTCGCAGGAAGGCACGGCGCATATTCAGTACGTATGATGGCGCGCTGACGCAGACCGCACCCTGCTCGAGGTATGTGGCCACGCACTCACGCCAGACAACCACCCAGCCCCCACGGGCCTCGATCGCGCTAGTGGCGCTGTCCAGGCGCCACCCGGTCTCCAGACGCTCGACGCGACGACTGCGTCGCAGCTGGAGCAGCCGCTTTCTGACGAAGAACTGAAGAAGCGGTCGGAGGCTCTGAATGCTACGAACCTATAAACGATACAGTCGGCGCCAGCCCAGGTATCCGCCCAGTGATACGAGACTCACCAGACCCATCGCACGCAGCACAAGCGCCACAATCAACGCGCGGCGCACGCACGAGTAAAAGGCCGCGATCGCGAGGCCGGACCAGTGCGCTTGCCGTTCGAGTTCGGTGCCGATGCTCTGCCTCCACTTGCGTAGAATCGCTCGGTAGCGCCAGCCAAACACCCAGAGCCAGAGGTTGATATCGGGGTACCCGAATCGGGGGAACACTTCGACGACGCTCGGTGCCTTGGCCGGAGCGCTGTAGGCGTCACCAAAGAGTCGCGAGGATGGCAGGATGGAGAAGAGGGACTTGAGGGCATGGATCGTCGGTGGCTCAGGCGGGGGCTTCTCCCTTTGATACGTCGACATGTGCGAGAGCAAATCGAGCGTCATGCCCAGCGTCAGACCCCACAATTGCAGCCGGGGTGTCACTTGACCGAGGTACGCTTGCTGCTCGGCATTGAGCAGGAACGTGTCCTCCTCCTCCTCGGCCTCCTTGGCTGGCGGCGGCTTGGCGAGATGCGCAAAGTGGTCCCTGGCCATGGCCATCGTGATGGCCGTGGGCGTATTCGGCAGTTGGATCGAGCGGAACGTAATTTGCCCGATCAGCATGCTCAGCATCGAGCGCATGTACGAGTTTTGCGGCATGTGCCGCGCCACATCCATGTGCAGCGTACCCCACCGGGGCGTCGGCGTGAACAGCTGCGAGAGCGGCACCCAATGCAGTGAGCTCACTTCGCTCGGCTGCAGACTCGGTGTGGGGGAAAATGGTGAGAGATGTAGAAAGATGTAGGGGCTTAGGATCATAAGTAGACGCTTGCCCAGGCTGCTCGTAATTTCGCGGTCTTCGAGGTGGCCGACGTGGAGAAACTCTTTCTCGGCAAGGTCGATGCCGACTTCCTCCCACGTCTCGCGCATAGACGTGTACAGGCCGTTTTCGTCTTCTTCATCGCGGCGTCCACCTGGGAACGCGACATGTGACGACCAGTTGTCATTGGCGCGCACGGCGCGCTTGATGAGCAGCAGTTCCGGCGTACCGCGCTGGACCCACGGCAGTGCGAAAAACTGGCGCAGGCGTGCCTCGACACCCATAGTGCCGTTCGCATCCTGCTGCATCGTCGACGGGAACAGGTACGCGTCGTCCTCGTCCTTGACCTGCCCGTGACGCCACTTGCTCCGCAGCCACGCCTCGTCCTCTTCAGCCGGACGCACATGCAAAATCAGAGCCACACTCGCACGACGCGGCTGCGTAGGTGGACTCTCCAGCACGCGTGGCGAGATCTTGGCGATGCGGGTGAGCCCATGCTGCAGGTGCGCGAGCAGAGAGGCCGACATGGGCGGCCTGTATGGTCGTTGGGCAACCTCTCCGTGCGTGTGGAGGGCTGGGCCAGGTGGGCGCACGTGGACCTCCCAAAAAAGGGGGCGGCCGATCGCTGGGCGAGGTTGGTATGGGCAAGCATTACTGCGACTACTGTGACGTGTTTCTGACGCACGACTCGACGTCAGTTCGCAAAGCGCACAACTGTGGGCGCAATCACCTGCAGAATGTGCGTGAGTACTATGCATCGCTGCCGCCTGCGGAGCTGCAGATGATGGCAGACACCATCCTGAGGGAGTACCAGGCTCGTCAGCTGCCGCCGCCGATGGAATTGGTAGCTCCGCAGCTGGCGTACCGTCTGCCGCCGCCATCGCACATGCCCAATGGGCGAGCGCCGTTCATGGGCGGCATGGCCCTGCGTCCGCCGCCGGGTATGCCGCCGCCCGACTTTTCGCGCCCACCGCCTTCGCTGCCGCCCCCTGATTTTTCCAAGCCGCCGCCGACGATGCGCGGGGCGCCGCCATGATACCCTACTTACTGTACATGATGTTTCTTGGACCGAGGCTGGGACGCCTGCGCCTTGCGCTTATTGCGTTCGCGCTGCTCGCCAAACTTTTCGTCATGAAGTGCCATGGACGCGACGCGCTTGGCGGCCGAGACGTGCGACAGGCGTTCGAGGACCTGGGACTCGGGCATGTCCCACTCGGTCAGTGTCTTGTGGATCTTGTCCTCGATCGTCTGGACGAGCTCGACGTCGTGCTCCGTCACGAAGCTGACGGCCCAGCCAGGCCGGCCTTTCCGCGCCGTACGTCCCACGCGATGCACATAGTCTTCCCAAGCCGCCGGCACATCCCAGTTGACCACAAGCTCGACGTCCGGGACGTCGAGTCCACGACTGCCCACGTCCGTCGAGATCAGGATCGGCACGCGCCGCGCGCGAAACATGTGCAAGTTGTGAAGCCGTGTCGACTGTGGCAGCATAGAATGCAGGGACACGTTCGGAACGCCGAGCTCCGTGAGCATGCGAGACAGGAGCTCGGCACTCTTGCACCGAGCCACGAAAATGATGCTGAGAGGATAGGCCGGCGCCTCCTCGCGGGGCAGCTTGGGTTTGTGCGTGCGGTACACGTCGGAGAGATCCGTGCGAACCTCGACCTTTTGGCACGGCGGATGATGCAGCAAGTGTACCAGGTAAGGCTCCCGCATGTGGGAGGGGACGAGCGTGTACAGCTGCGTGAGTGACGCAGGCGTCGACGTATCCATCTCAATTTTGCGGAGCAGCGGCGGCAGCTTGCCGGGTTCGGGCGTCTTTTGCGTCAGCCGCTCGATTTCCGGCGTCAGCGTCGCCGTGAACAAAAGCGTCTGGCGCAGGTGGGCGGGTGGCAGCACGGAAAACAGGTACGCGAGTGCAGGTGCAAAGGTAGGCGACAGGAGGCGATCCGCTTCGTCCAGCACGACGAAGCGGCATCGCTCTAGGCCCCATTCATGCGCCGCACCCGACGTCAGCAGATCCACAAGTCGTCCCGGCGTAGCCACAATGATATGCGGCCGCTGCTCGCCAAGCTCATTCGCTTGCTTCGTCATATCCATGCCGCCCAAGACCAAGGCGCACTTTAGGCCCATGCGGCTGCCCTGGCCGACCGCCAGGAACTGCTCGTGCAGCTGCACGCCCAGCTCGCGCGTAGGCGTCAATATGACCGCGTAGCCACCGATCATGTCCTTGTACAGATGCTGCAGGATCGGCAGGGCAAACGCAAGCGTCTTGCCTGAGCCGGTCTCTGCGCCTCCAATGACGTCACGGCCTTCTAAGATAGCGGGTATACAGGCCGACTGAATGGGCGTAGGGACGGTGATCGCTAGCATCTTGAGCGCACGCACGAGCGGCATGCTGATGCCCAGCGCATGAAAATGCTCGGCCCTGGCGGACATGGTAGGCAGGGCCCAACCGGTGCGGCCAAAAAAAAGAGGACGTATCACGTGCAGGTGAACGGACCTCGTTCCCTCTGTACCATGACCGAACTCTATGCTGCTGCGTACGTAGGCCTCGCTAACCACAGCGACTTTTGCTGTACGTGATATGCGACTAAGGCAGTGATCCCCATGGGCACGCCCACGACGTCCGTTGGTGCCTACGTCGCCGAGTGCCAGCGGGTCCTGGCGAGTATGGCCGATGACGGCATTCGCTACGAGCTGCAGTACGTCGAAACATGGTCACTCACCACAGCGGCTACGGCACGAATGTCGAAGGCCCCATCTCATCCGTGTGGCGCGCGCTACAGCGATGCCACGAGGCTGTGCACGCCATGGGCGTCGAACGCATCGCCACGGATATTCGACTGGGCACACGGACGGACAAGCACACCGAGTCGCCCGCCTGGTCGCAAGGCCTCTCGGAGAATGAGCGCAAGCGCGAAAGTGTACGTCGTCGCTTGGCGGGCCTCGGTGAGTCATGCCCGCCGGCCGCTTCCTCCACATAGTGATTCAGGTACCTTGTCATGTGGCGGCCACTGTACCAGCGCGGTGTGCGCTTCTCGTCGTCGTATGCGCCCTGCACGAAGTACATGCGCGCGACGCATGTAGAGCCTTCTGTGAAGTTGGATGATGCTGTGCACAGGTACCGCGAAACGACGCTCGGCACGTACGTTCGGCCCCCGATCGTGTTTTCCCACGGTCGCGGACTCGACTTGTTTGCCACTGTGCCGGGGGAGGCTCAGTCGAGGCGCTACCTCGACTTCACGGGTGGCATTGCCGTGAATGCGCTTGGGCATGCTGATCCGCAGGTCGCCGCTATCGCTGCAGAGCAGGCCGCGCAGCTGGTGCACTGCAGTAATCTGTACTACAATACCTGGAGCGGCGAGTTGGCCCACCGTCTTGCGTCCATGACGCGCGAGCATGGCGGTCTTGGCTTGGCGCCCCAGTCGCCACCTGCTGCATCTGGCCAAGACGTGCGGGCGTTTATTGCCAACAGTGGCACGGAGGCCAACGAGGCGGCCCTCAAATTCGCGCGCAAAGCGGCCAAGGGCACGGCTCTGGTGTGCTTTCAGCATGCGTTCCACGGACGCACGATGGGCGCCTTGTCTGTGACACCCAATGCCAAGTACCAGGCGCCGTTCCTGCCCTTGGTCGGCGATGTACGTGTCGGCACCTTGAATGATATGGCCCAGCTCGAGTCGCTCGTGACCGAGGATGTGGCGGGTGTCATTGTCGAGCCGATCCAGGGCGAGGGCGGTATTTTGCCCGCTCAGGTAGAGTGGCTCACGGCGCTGAGGCAGCGGTGCACGGCTGTGGGCGCCGCGCTGATTTACGACGAGATCCAGTGTGGTCTGTTCCGTACAGGGCACATGTGGTGCCACTCTGCGATGCCCGTCGAGGCGCATCCGGATATGGTCACGATGGCCAAGCCTCTCGCGAATGGCTTCCCTATCGGTGCTGTGCTGATGCGCCCGCACATAGCGCATGCCATTGCCGCAGGCGATCACGGCACCACGTTCGGTGGCGGTCCGCTTACGTGCCGCATTGCGCATCACGTCTTGGGCCGGTTGGGCGAGCCTCGCATGAAGGAGCACATTGACAGTGTATCGACGTACCTCTTTGAGCGCCTTGAGCGCATTTCTGAGGCGTTCAGCGATATGGTGAGCGCCCCTCGCGGGCGTGGCCTTATCGTCGGCATCAGTATGCGCTCTGCGCCTTGGGCGGGCGAAGTCGTGCGCCTCGCTCGGGAACGTGGTGTGCTGTTCCTTACCGCCGGCAGTGACGCCGTGCGCTTCGTCCCGAGTCTGATCGTCGAACGCGCGCACATCGACGAGGCGATGGATGTGCTGGAGAGTGTTCTACTCGTTCTTCGTTCTACATAGATCGCGCATTCTCTTCGGTGATGGCTTCGTTGATTTCGGCGAGGGGGATCATTTCCTTGGGATCGATCAACTGGTACTCACTCACAAACAGGAAAAAGTGGCGGTACGACGTATTCAGGTGCACTTCCAGGCGCAGCGCACACACCTGTGCAAAGTGATGGTTGTATATATGAGCGTAGATCCGGAATAGGCGGCGCAGCATCGCCTTGATGCGATCCACAAAGTTGGGTGGGAACGAGGCGTCCAGCGCGGTCGGGAACAGCGTCTCGTCATCGATCTGTGCTTGTGTCCAGTTGAGTAGGCATTCGATGTAGTCGGGTGCTGACAGACGGGTCGAGCGGCGGTACTTGACGGAGCTCGAGTCCTGCCAGTGGTACTCGAAGCGGGGCCCGGCGCACATGACGGGGCACTCGCGCGACGTGCAAAACTCGGTGAGCGTGCCATACAGGATATTCAGGTGATTAAAAAAGTCCACCGTGTGCAGAGCGAGCCACTCTTCCAGCAGCTCGCCGTCCGGCACACGCACCGCCACACGGAGGTTGCCGCTGCCCAACGTCGACTCGGCCAGGCGTCGGAGTTGACTAGGTCAGTGCACGGCATACGTACAAGGCACGGCTTCCCTCCGTCGTGCGATTCGGCATGTACGCCTGTGGCGGAGGCCGCGGTACACTGCGTCAGCGCCGCCGTACGTACCCTAACATGGACGTCCTGCCACACAGAACAACACTGTCCGACGCGAGGTGCGTTGCGTATCACGTGATGCGCGGCCCCAGCGGCGGTCAGGCCCTCTGGACGACGTTGGCATGCCGCATCCACGTGCGAAGGACGACGACGTGCTTGATCAGATAGAGCAGGCGCGGCTCATTTCGCATCACCTGGATGCGGATGACGAGGGACGTCCGATCGAGCATTCGGAGCCGGGTGTGAGTGTGCCGGTGGCGCCTTCGCCCGCTGCTGCTCCGCGCATCGATACGGATATTGATCATACCGGTCGGCCCGCCTGGCTCATTCGGCTCGAGCGTTTGCCGACGGCTCAGCGGCGCCTTCTTCAGGTGGCTGGGCTTGTTGTCGTGGCAGTCGTGCTAGCTGCTGTGTTTTCCTTTGCGCTGGGCCCGCCGCCACCGACGGCGCTCCCTGTCATCCACCCTCAGGCCGTGGGCAAGTCCTTTCCCACCTACATTGGCTACCCGGGGTCGTACGCGACAGGTGCGCCTGCCTCGCTCGTGGATGAGTGGAAGCCGGCGCCGTCGCCTACACGCGGCGTCGATGCGATCCACACAGCCTTGCCCCACTTTGATCGGTTCCGACCGTTTGAGCACATGGGATCGCTGTCGCCGTACTTTTCGGCGCAGCATGGCTCGATCGACAATGCCAAATACCAGTCCACGCCTGTTATGGAGAATGAGACCTGCCGTCTCTCTCAGGTCCACATTTTGCATCGTCACGGCAGTCGGTACCCGACCGGCGGCGCGCCTACCAAGTGGGTCGAGCACTTTTTGCGCTCGAAGCCGCCAGGCACGTTTACGGGGCCTCTGGCTTTCTTGAACGACTACAAGTATCGATTGGGCGAGGAGCTCCTGGTCCCGCTCGGTCGTGAGCAGCTGCACATGTCCGGCACGAAGGCGGCGATGGACTATGGCCGCCTGGCCGAGCAAGACTTGGCGCAGGGCAAGCACCTTTTCGTGCGCACAGGCAGTCAACAGCGGATCGTCGATAGTGCGCTGGCCTGGGCGACTGGCTTTTGGGGGCATGCGTGGACGAACAAGACCGACTTTGAGGTGCAGATCGAGGCACCTGGCTTCAACACGACACTCGCGCCGAACTTTGCGTGCCGCGCGGCGGTCGAAGGATTCCAAGTACAAAACTTGATTGACTCGTACCTGGCGAATGCCACGGCACGTCTGCAGGCCCATGTGCATGGCGCACAGCTCACGCCGAAGATCGTGTATGGCATGCAACAGCTCTGTTCGTACGACACCGTGGCGTATGGACGCAGCGACTTTTGCCCGCTGTTCACCGAAGACGAGTGGCGTGCGTACGAGTATGTGTGGGATCAGCGCTTTTACTACGACTATGGCGCGGGCAATGCGGTAGGCGCGGCGATGGGTCTTGGCTGGCTCAACGAGTTTGTGAGTCGCCTGACACGCACGCCGTGGAATGCTCGGACGCAGACGTCGGAGAATGCGACATTCAACGCACAGGCAAGCACGTTTCCTGTGGATCGCAGCCTCTATGCCGACTTTACGCACGACTCGGTGCTCACTAGCGTGCTGGCTGCGCTGCGTCTGCGCGACTTGCAAGTGGCGCCGAAGCTCGAGGATGCGCATCGCGCCTTCCGTACATCGCTCCTGGTCCCGTTTGCCGCGCGTATGGTATTCGAGGTGTTTGATTGTGCGCCCGAGTCGTTTGTGCGCATGAAGCTGAACGATGCGATCGTGCCGTTGGGCCAACTGTCCAAGTGCGAGCAGCGCGCTGATGGCCTCTGTTCGCTCTCCCGCTTTCTGGCCTCCCACGCCGATCGCAACGAGCTGGGCTGGTGGGATCGATGTGCGTAGTGTATACTATATTAACGAGTACGTCCGTTGTACAGGCCGATATCTTCCGCGCCATTCATGGGGCCACTGCAGCTCACAATGCTCTCGGGCGCTGGATGCGGCGTCAGGAAAGAGGCGGCCTTCTTGCTGCGCTCATTGTCTGCGCGCGCCTTTTCGAGGGACGAGAGGTATGCCTCGTCCACGCCACCCGTCACGTAGGCGCCGTCAAAGATGGAGCAGTCGAACTTGGTGATCGCTGGGTTGAGGGACCGCACACAGTCCACGAGCTGCTCCAGCGACTGGTAGATGACGGCGTCGGCTTGAATCGTGGCAGCCACCTCTTCCACCGAGCGGTTGTAGGCGACGAGCTCGTTCCGACTCGGCATGTCGATGCCGTACACGTTCGAGTGCCGGATCGGCGGCGCACAGCTCGCCATAAACACCTTGCGGGCACCGACATCGCGCGCCATCTGGATGATCTCTCGCGACGTAGTGCCACGCACGATACTGTCGTCAACGAGGAGGACGCTCTTGCCGGCAAACTCGAGGGCCATAGCATTGAGCTTCCGGCGCACATTCTTGCGGCGCATGCCCTGACCAGGCATAATGAAGGTGCGGCCAATGTACCGATTTTTCACAAAGCCTTCGCGATACGGAATATGCAACGTCTGCGCCAGCTGCAACGCAGCCACCCGCGACGTGTCCGGCACGGGGATGACCACATCAATCTGCTCGCCCTTGCTCAGCAGCTCCTGCTGCACCTGCTGCGCCAGTCGATCGCCCATCGCCATGCGGCTTCGGTACACACTTACACCGTCAATCACACTGTCGGGCCGGGCAAAGTAGACGTATTCGAAAATGTCGGGCGTGAACGTGTTGGGTGCCGGCTTCGTGACGAGCGTGCGGCGCGTGACATTTTGGGGCGTGACGATGACAGCTTCACCAGGCTTGATATCCTCAAATTCACTGAATCCAAGCGAGTCGGCCACGACACTCTCGCTGGCAAAGCAGTAGTCGTAGCCGTGGCTGCCGGCCTGCGGACAATCTGACTTTCGGCGGCACATACCGATGGGACGAATGCCGTGCGGATCACGGAACGCCATCACGCCAAAGCCAGCGAGCATGGCGACACACGTATACGCACCCACCGTCTCGTTCATCATGGCCTCGAGAGCCGTGAACAGATCCTCTTCGTTGATACGGAACTTGCCCGTGCGCTGAAGGTGATTCGCAAACACATTCAGTAGGAGCTCCGAGTCCGAGTCCGTATTCACATGCCGATGCGCTTCGGAGTCGAGCATCGTGCGCAGCTCGGTTTGGTTCACGGTGTTGCCGTTGTGTGCCATGACAATGCCATACGGGCTGTTGACATAAAATGGCTGGGCCTCGGCATGCGCAAACGATCCGGCCGTCGGGTAGCGCACATGTCCTACGCCCATCGAGCCGATCAAATTCGCAACATTGCTCGGGTCGAACACATCACGGACCATACCATTGCCCTTGACCTGGAAAAAGCGGCCTTTCGGACCACACGTCACGATACCTGCTGCATCCTGGCCACGGTGCTGAAGCACACCCAGACCTTCGTGCAGCTCCGTAGCTACGTGACCCTCCTGTAGCAGTATCGCAATGATCCCGCACATGGCACCAAGTCTGGGTCGTGAAAAATTGCTACCCCCGTTTTGCCAGGAAGAGGAACCACGTGGGGTGCCTTTTTGTCAGCAATTTTTTTTTTGCCAAGCCAGACGCAAAGCTCCGACGCATCGGACGCTTCATGTCGTCTGCGACGCCACCGCGAACTATGCAGCGTCGAAAAGCTGCTGAACCGCCGCCGTGGCTGCACTTCGCGGCGGGCGGGATAGGAGGCATGTGTGGTGCGATCATCACGTCGCCTCTCGACGTCGTCAAGACACGTCTTCAATCTGACTTGTATCGCCATCGCGCCACTTTTCGTGTGCCGTACCGTGGTGCGTTGGGCATGCTAGCGAACGGCGCCTACCAGTTTGTTGATACAAGCCGGCTCCTCATGGAGATCTCTGTGCGTGAGGGTTCATCTGCCTTGTTCAAGGGACTCGGACCCACTCTGGTGGGTGTGATTCCTGCACGAGCCATCAATTTTTATGCCTACGGCAACGGCAAGCGCTTTCTGACCGAATACTTTGGCGAAGAGTCCGCCTTTGTCCACTTGACCGCTGCAGCACAGGCAGGCATCATAACGGCGACGGCTACCAATCCTATCTGGGTCGTCAAGACACGTCTGCAACTCGAGTCACAGCTTCGCGAAGCACAGACGCGAAAAGCGCGCGCTGAGGCGATTGGCAAAGTGATGCCGACATCCTCGCGCTTACCCTCTCATCTTCCTTATCGCACGATATCCACTTCCTCCCGCATGCGATCCCAATTCTTCCAATCAAGCCCGCCACCTGCCCACCCTGGCACCAACGCCCTGCGTATGGCCAGCCATATTGTGCGGAAAGAAGGCGTGGCCGGTTTGTACCGCGGCCTGAGTGCCAGCTACCTTGGTGTGTCGGAAAGTACCATTCAGTGGGTGCTGTATGAGCGACTGAAGCGGATCCAACGCCGGCCGCAAGAACGGCCCACATGGGCTCAGACGATCGGGTCCGCAGGCACAGCCAAGCTCGTGGCTACCGTAATTACCTATCCCCATGAAGTCATCCGCACTCGCTTGCGGCAGCAGCCAGAGCATGGTGTGCAAAAGTACCGCAACCTCGTTCAGACGTTCCGTGTGGTGCTGCAAGAAGAGGGCGCTATGGCATTCTATGGCGGACTTAGTGCGCATCTGATGCGCGTCATACCCAATGCCATCGTGACCTTCTCCATATACGAATTTGTGCTGCTGCTGGGCTCACAATATAGACATGTATTTTAGGGTATCAGGCTTGATTTTCACCAAACACAAGCTCTTCGTCAAAGAGCTCAATAAACTGCTCGTTCATGACACGCACTTTGGGACCAGCGAATCGACGGTACTCTTCAAGAATCGCACTGAGGTTCCAGTGCTGTAGTTTCCGCAAGCATCCAATGACGGTGCCTGTCCGGTGCCGGCCCAAGTTGCACATGACCAGGCATGGGTATGTCGATGGCTGCACAAGCAGATGCAGTGCCTGCAGCACAATCTCCTCCGTGATGGGATCCCATGCGTTTGTGCTGTACAGCACGCCCAGGTGATGCATGGTGATATTCTGGTCGTGGCAAAAGTGCTGACTGACACGTTAGCTCACTCAACGTACAAGCCGATATCGGGCTCTTCAGGCGCGAGCCAAATCACGCTCTTGAGTCCCAGCTTTTCCAGAAACGGAAAATTGAGCTGGTCCGGCTGCCCAGAGCGGTACAGGCTGTCTTCCACCATACCAAAGTTCGGCGGCGGCACAAGCATAGTCACAGAAGCGGGCCAAGGCTGTTATACCTCCACATCCTATGCTTCTATTCACCATACACGTCACGACGTATGGAAGCCAGCTCCTCATCGTCCCAGGGCTCGCATTGCACAGCTTCGACCGCCTCCTTCATGTGAGCTGGATCTTTTGTACCACTGAGGACGCAGGTAGATAGACCAAGTAGACCCATCCCCTGAGACACAAAGGCATATACGACTTGAGCAGGAGTCAGGCCCTTGCGGGAGCTGAGACGCGCCACGCATTCAGACTGGAGCAGGCGCTGGTTGCCGGTCAGGGTCCAGAACGGCTGGTACGTGACACCCCGTGGGGCATCGACGATCGAATCGAGGGATAATGGGTACATGTTGGGTGAGAGTACAGGCGAGAGCTGCGCTAATAGTGATACGTCGTGGCCCGTTGAGGCATGCCACCGGTTCTGCAGCACATATGGCTTGATGCGTGCTTTTTCAAACAACACGCTGAAAATATGGGGATCATACACGTTGCTAAAGCCAATGTACCGCACAAGCCCTGCATCGACTAGGGCCTCCATGACTCTCCACGCCTCCAGTGTCGCTGGCAATGTCGACAGGGGCGAGTGGAAGAGGTAGCTGTCGATGTACACATCCTGTAATGGCGCTTCTTGGTGCTGGGATCCGTTTTTGGCGCTCACGGCGTACTGCACGAGTAGTTGGCGTATGTCTGGAAGGGTGGCGGCTGGATGTAAATGCTGCAGACTGTGCTTGAAACTCGAGCACACCTGATCTGCTACGTTGGCCTCCGGGTCGTACGGGATCGGGCCTTGGATATCTTGGCCATTAATAGGAGTAAATTTGGTCTGGAGCCATATGTCCTTGCGGCTCAGACCGAGGGCCTTGCATGCGCTCTGCACGCCCAGCCCCACGAGGTCCTCCCGATAGTGTTTCCGCTGAGCGGCTGTATCAATGCCACGAAACCCTTGAAGGAAAGCCAAGTGCACTAGCTCGGCCGTCCTCTCCGCCTTCCATGCTGTGCCATACAGGATGGCAGGCGGCCGTGCAGGGATCGTAGACATGACGGCGCTGAGCCAGGAGCCAGGGGCACTCGGCTGGGTCGTGCGTGATATGCTTATGTAATATGAGGAGCGCCTCCCTATAAATGGCGTGACCTCACAGCCAGATGATGGATCCAGAACAGGACGCAGCCGACGAATCGGAAAAAGGCTAGGCCAAAGGTCGACCACAAGATCACTTTGAAGTAGATTTCCTGATTGTCTCGGCCCTCGCTGAACTCGTCATCGAGCTTTTCATTGGGTCGGTAGGTGTACAGATTCATAATCACGGCCACCAGGATGGCATTGGACAGGAGCCAAAAGGCCACGAGACGCGTGCGGAATGTCTTATAGCTGTCGTCTGTCGTCTTTTCGCTGCGTTCGCGCTCGTGATGAAAAGGCGCGACGGCGCGGTCCACCACTTTTTTGAAGTGCATGTCAATGTCGCCTTGGTCCATGGCCACCTCCTCGACCATATCAGGCTGGTCCTGTGCCTTGGTCTGGACGCTCGGTAAGGCCTCGATCTTGTCAGAGCCTTTGGTGCCCCAGCTCACGTCGTGCAGGTTGCAGAAAGCGTATACATTGATCACATTGACGAACGAGGGCGCCATGAAAAAGTACTGCGGTGCACTGGTGAACATGTGCCACGGGTCCATGTAGAGCAACGACGCTAAGAGATACAGCCCGTACATGGCAGCAAGAGACGCGATCAGCACGGCTGTCGTGTTGCTCAGCACGATATCGATCGTGCTCTTCTTCTCTTCGGCCAAATGCGACAGGGACCGAATCGTCATCCAGAGCGAGATGGCAAGGGTATACATGCCAAGCGTGCCGAACACGCCAAACGACAGCTTATACGCCACGGACTCGCTCTTGGGCCGATTGCCCAGCGCCAAGACGAATTGGAGCGCCAAAAAGAAGGCATACACCCACATGAGAACCAGGTTGACGTAATGAAAGGCGATCAACCAAGCGTCGGAAAAGCCGTGGAGGAGCACACTGGGGAGGTACTGAATGATGATAGCAAACGTGAGCCACAAGTTTCCGAGAGAAAACCACGTATATACAAGTTGGAACACATTGTAGCAAGCCTGAAGATGGAAAAAGAGAAGGCGGAAGATCGAGTGACCGCTGCCGTAAAAGCGGTAGAAATGGACAAGGGCATACAGCGAGGCAGCAAACGAGCCATTCAACCAGCGGCGGCGCTGCGAAATAAGCTCAGCGGGCTGCTCCGGCACATCCGTCTCAGCTTTGCTGGGCTTGATGTACGTCAATGTCCAGCGTTCCCCACGCTTGGCAACGAGCTCGAAGCACAGAATGCGGTCCTCGGCCAAAAACATATTTTTCTGGAAAATGTTCATCTCGCCCGCGCCGCGCCGTTGCGCGAGGGTATGATCGCCGTGAAAGTACTGGTCCAACGGCCGGCCGAGCACCGCTTGGAATCGGTACGCACTAAAGGCACCAGGCAGCACGCTCACGTAGCCAAACAGCGACTCGAGCGGTTTGTCGAGGATATTACTGATTTTGTACTCAAAGTTCTGAGCCGCCACCAAGGGGTTGAGCAGCTTGATGCCGTGTTTGATCATAGCATGAATTTCGCCGCATGCACCACCCAAGTTGGGTCGGTGATAGAATGCCTGCCATAGATGGTATAGGGCGAGGTGGCCGGGCTTCGTACCGACGTCGACCAAGACGACCATGTCGGGCTGGAGCATGCGGCCGAGCGCATGGAATACCCAGCGGTGGCTGTTGATCTTTTTCGCGTTGCGCTGCTTGAAGCAAAAGATCATCTGGACAGGCACGAGGTTGTCGTGCGACGTGGGCGAAGGCTGGACGAGTTGCGGCGTCGAGTCGACAGACACTTGCGTCGTGTATTCGAACAAGTGCGCGACCGTTTCCTTGTCATTTACCTGACGCTTCATGACGCCGTCCTGGTACACACCCATGGTGGCGAGCACGTCGAGTGCTTCCTTGTCGCATGGGTCAATCCCGTCAAAGACAAGCGAGACGACCACGCGTTGCCAGCCAGGGTGACCGTCGTCCATGTGTGGGTACCTTTTGGACCACTTGCGGCACATGTCGCGTATGTTGAGCATGACACTGTGCATCGTTCGCGTGAGCAAATTGCGGTCCTCGTTGTAGTATGTCAGGGCAATCAAGATGTCAGTCGGCCGCTCGTACTCGTGCCTCGTCCTGATACCCCAGCCATTTTCGAGCACAAAGTCGTCTGGATCGCACGTCACAGCCGAGTACCGCATGTGCGTGAACTCTTTGGGCGCGCCCTGCTCGCGATACGCCGGCAGCACGGCATTGGCCACGGGTGTCGGCACGGGGTAGTCGACAATCCAGTTGCCGGCCGTAAGCTGTACCTGACGAGTGCGTCCATGCTGCGGTGGCTGCTGGCGAGCCTCCCACCGATCTTCGTCGACAGGTGGCATATCGAGATGCAGCTCCGCGTCGTCCTGCTCCAAGCTGCCCTTGTCGAACGAGCTTGCTCGCAGGGACTGCACGGAAGGATCTTCATAATCTGGCTCATCATATGCATCCCAGATATACTCAGCACCGTCGTTATGGATAGGCTCATAGCGGCGCACCGGCTGCAAGAGATGCTGCTCTAGGAGCTCATGTGGTGCTGACATGGCAACCTGTGCCTGAGGCCTTGGTGCCTGGTTCGTCGGCCGACAGGCACTGCCCCTTCCTCTCGAGGGACGCGCGTCGCGTCGTTTCTCTGATGGCCCATACGCCAGCCGATGCGATGGCGGCGGGCGAGCAGCTCATGCAGCTGGACCAGGCCATCACATTGACACTGCAGGAAATTGACGAGAACTTTTCGCAAGCACACCAGATTGTGACGTCGCGTATTTTGCCTTCGATCCGGGAGTACGAATCATCGTGCTCTCAAACGTGGCAGAGCGCGCGCTTTTGGAAGCAGTTCTTTGAGGCATCTGCGCAGGTGTCGCTATCGCAGCAACCTCTGGAAGAGTTCGAAGATACCTTTGGTGAGCAGAGCGAGCAGCCAAGTGCTCGCGATGACAGCACGCATGCGACGCATGACAGCGATCCCATGGCGTCGCCGCCACGGCTCAGTACGAGTGTGTATGCCCAGGCGCACCTCGAAACGCCGTTTGAGCGATTGAAGCGCGATGTTGAGGCCAGTCGGATGGAAGACATGTCGCGCGAGGCGAGTCGCAAGATGGCGGATATGTCGATCGCTACGGATCCGTCGCTCGTCGTGTCTGATATTCCCAAATCGTCGAGTCCTGCCAAGGGCCGACGTCGATCCTCGGCGCGTCCGCGTGTGAGTGTGGCATCTGGCGCGCCCAATCCATTTGAGAAGACGTGGAATGGCATTGCCGATTTGCGCACGACGCCGCTACGTCCGGCGCCGCGAGACGATAGTGACGACATGTCGTTGGCCATGCCGGAAGGCATGTCGCCCCCTGTCACGATGCAGTTCAGTATGCCACAGAGCAAGTACCTCAAGACACCCGCTAAGGAAGCGGCGCGGCGCGTCGTGAACGATTTGCTGAAATCCGTGGGCGGCGATGACGGTGATATGAGTTTGGGCGACGTGTCGCCGTCTGCGCGGCGCAAGAGTGTCGTGGGTACGCCTCTCGTCAAGGACACGACGCGTCGTCGCGACTCGCTACCGACGCCGCCAACCATTACGAAAGTGTATAATCGCACCTCGGCCGCCTCTGATGACGAGGACGACAGTGATGAGAGTGAGGACGATGCTTCTCATGCGATTCTTCCCTCGCAGACACCGGCCACGACAAGTCGTTCCATCGAGGATGATACGCTATTTGGACTAGGGCCTCGCCGCATGCCGGACAGTGTCGATCAGTCGGCGTCACGAGCGCTGTCCAGTGCCGTGCGGCGATCGAGTGATGAGCGGCGATTGTTGGGGGAAGATTAGTGCGTCTTGGGGCGCAATGAGTTGTAATGCTGTACGTTAGTGTGGGCGTGGGGTACATACCTCGCCCAATCCATACATCTTGACATGGTAAGCGATCCACAGGGGCGACCTGTCCGCAAATTCCTCGTCGCCGATTTTGATGATCGGTGTGCCCGGCTGGACGACGTAGATAGGCGTGTACAGCACCTTGGAGAGCGCCAAGATCTCGGGTTGACCACCCCAAGTCGACGTCTTTTCCATGGCGTCACAATAGTCGAGGAACTTGGTCAGGGGGTCCTTGGCCTCGGCGACGCCCGCGGCCGACTCGTCCAAATCTGAGATAAACGGCATAAAATCGTCCGCATGCTGCCGCATGTAGCTGGCCGCCGCACGACGCATGCTTTCGTAGGTATATGGCTCCTGTGTTGGGTATCGAGTATTGAGCTGATCGGCAATCGCATTGTAGAGACAGTGGCCATCCGGTGTGATCTCATGTACCTGCAACTGCAGCTTCTCACACAGCTCTTGGAGCTGCTTCTCCTCGACTTCGCTCTGGTTCACCTGCGGCGATTCGGCCATCTCGCGCTCTACATCGGCACGAATACCGTCCAGTCGTTCCTGTTCGCGAGCGTCCTTCGCCATCTGGCGCCGCTGCTGCCGGCTCAGTTTTTTCGGCGCTTCGCTGGACATGATGGTGGAGACAGGGAAATTTCACGTGCTACCTGCAACGGACGTGGACAATGGCTTGTCCATGCTCCTCGTATTCCTGTTTACTGATCCATAGCTGATGGAACGTGCCGAGACTGGCCAAGATGCTGCCGCCGAGCCATGTCGAGTGGCGGCGCTCGGTGTAGTTGCCTGGCGAGTGGATGCGGATCCGCTGGCTTGGTGCAGCGACACTGAGTTCGTAGCTCAGGCGGTCCAAAAAGCCGGGGAGGAGCGTGCCACCACCCACACACACAATGTTGCCAAACATGCTGGCGCGCGCATCGACGTCGACTTCCTTGGTCGCCTGGAGGACGAGGTCCGTGAGGCCCATGTACGGTGCGTCGCGCGTCGGCAGCACCTGCGACTTGTCCGCGTACAGACTCGGTGTAAGGATGGCCTCAGGCGCCTTGAAGCGCAGCGTGCCATACGCATCGTTCGAGCCGTCAGGGAACTCGTACATCTTGGTAGGACGAGCAGCTGCCTGCGCCTCGTCCCAAGGTGCCTCGAGCACCTGGCATACGGCCTCTTTCAGGTCGTTGAGTACGCCCATCGTGTGGTACATGCGGAACGAGGGGGCCGTGCCGTGCAAGCGGTCGTCCCGTAATGTGGCCTGGGCGGGCATGCCAGGCTCACATGGCTGCTTGCTCTTTACGAGGTACTGGGGCACGATGCTGTCGGCCAGCCAGCCACTCTGGTTCTTGTCGCCCATCTCGTTCGTGAGGCCCCACAGTAGGGCCCGTGATACGGCATCGCCGCCGTTGGGCTGGGTATGAATGCCCTTTCGCAAGACAAAGCCGTCGACCACGGGAATCGCAGACACCTGAGACGCACCTATATCCACCACCAGCGCCGTAGGTCGGCCAGACGCAAAGGCACTCAGCACGGAGCGGTTCGCCAGGTAAAAGGCCGGCACTTGCAGGCCCTCGAAGGCAAGTTCCACTGTGCGGGCGCGCGCTGACCGTGGGTTCGTCGCAGGCTCAGTGAATAAGAGTGGATTTTCGGTTGGCTCAGACGAGAGTAGATCGAGGGCGTGGTGAGAAAGGGCCTGCATGGCATCAAAGTCCTGGACAATGCCATGCTCGTCCAGGGGTGTATCGATTTCCAGACCGCGACGCCAGTACGACACACCCACGTCTCCCACAAAGCGCTTACGTCCGCGAGCTGCATCAAATGAGACGCCTCGTGGTGGCGCGGGTTGGGCCTCCGACATGGTGACATCGCCCTGCGACGACTCCTGCTTCATATCCGGCGCGGTGTATGTCGCGCGCTCCTCCTCGCTCATCGGCAGCCAGCCATAATGCGTCGGGAACATCGCACGCGGTGCATCTTCGCCGGCCCATCCACCACGGAAGACGGACGCACCAGGATCCAGCACAACGGCATTGATCTCGTCGCCACCGTACACACCTGGCATCGTGTCGTCACGCATTGCCTGGCACGCTCGCAGCACGGAAAGAGGTCTCATCACGTGACTCGACACTAGACGCGCGTTCGCGTCTGTCACGGCTCGTAGCGTCGCTGCGGTCGGGATGAATGTCCTGAGCCGCGAGAATGACGCGATGTCTAGGGCCATGTCGCCTGAGAAGCGCTTTTCTCCGGAAAAAGGCTCTCCCAGCAAGCACATGTCGCCTTTTAAGAAAGGCGGCAAAGCGACATCTTCGCGCACAGGCCGCAGTGCGTTGACGGACAAGACCAACCAGTCGCCAGCCAAGGCGTTCCAAACTCCGTTTCGGGGGCAAGCAACGAGTTTCGTGACGCCTGCTGATAACATTGGCCGCGCAGGCCAAATCAAGGCGCGTTTAGGTGAGATGTACGACGCGCAGCGAGACACGGTCCCAGACACATCAGAGCCGACAGATATGGAGCCTGTGGAAGAAGAATGGCCCGAGATAGAATACATGCCATCTCGGACGCCCACGATACCCTATGATATGCCGCCGATCCTCGACGGATGGCCGCGTGCTAAAGAGGTAGCGGCCTTGTTGGCCGGTGCGCCGCTCCTTCGACAAGAGCCCGGCTCAGCGATCGAGACGCGCGTCAAGGCATCTGACCTCGCATTAGAGGCGCCGCATACCGGTGGGCGACGAGCGGCAGGTGCGCCGCGGCCCACGCCTCCTGTGCGGTCGGACGCCCTGTCCCGCCAGGTGGAAAAGGCCTTGCACCAGCCCTTCCCCAGTAAGGGCTTTGTAGTTACCGAATGACACGAAGTTTATGCGACTTGGATATCTGATCACGTAGGTAGACGAGGTGCTTCGCGTGCAAGGCGAGCTGCTGTCCAATCCCGTCGCCACTCCACGTGCGATGTTCGGACGCCGCGCCATACACGACCGTGCGTTCCGGCAGCGCAGGCCCATCGGCCGTGCATCCTGCGCCTACCACGCAAAAGTTGGTAATGGACGTGGCTATGCGGGACGCGGGCTCAAACACATTACAGTTGCCAATATCAGGCGCAGATACATGGCATCCTATGCGAAAGACATTGCCGTCGCCCACTGTCATGCCCTGCGGCGGGCTGACTAGGTGGACGTGTTCCTCCACGATGCAATTCTCACCCACTACCATGGGGCCGCGCGACGCGTCTAACGTAGCATGCGGATGAACGACCGTGCCCGACTTGATCACAACATGACCACTCACTACCGTATCCGCCGCTATGACGACGCGCTGCTGGACCGTGACATTCGAGTCGGTGGCCATGAGCCGAGATCACAGCTCCACATCGGCCGATCCTAGACGCATGGGCCGCGCATCTGGCTTACTGCCAGCAGCGCATCTCGCTCATGCCTCGCCATGTCGTGCGAGGCGTGTAGCGCCATTCCTGCGTGTCCGCCGTGCCAGAAGCACCAGGTTTGCCGTCAACTTTACCCCAATCAGTGCCATGCCTGCCCCCAGAATGTGTGCATCGACACGCATTCTGCGACGCACGTGGCACCCATCCTCGGTGGGACGCTGAGCGTCGTGCTCGGCTTGGCCGGGCTCATCGCGTTCGGGTGGTGGATGCGGCGAGGGCAAACGAAGCAGCAGGCACTTGAGCGTGCCCAGGACATGGCTGATCGATGCATCGAGGCGCACCGGACCCGGTGTGATGAGGGCATGATCGATGCCTTTCCCCTATCGATGCTGACGGAGCCTGTCACTCACGCACCGATCCGTCCTCGCGATTTATGGCGCATTTCTGAACAAACTGAACCATCTTCCTATTCTTCCAAACGCGAAACTAGAACATCTAATCGACTTACAGAGTAACAGCGAACACCTTGAGCGAGCTCGGCTTCTTCTCGAGCGTGACATTGTCGCCCTTGAGCGTCAGGAACTTGCCCGACTTGAGCTCCTGAGCCGAGTGACCCTTGCCGTTGCCATTGTCAAAGATGGCGAACGAGGCACCGTGCGACTTGTTCTTCGTGAGCGACAGGTCCGACGTCAGGTACTTGTCACCCGCAGCCACCTTGAACTCATTGTCCTTAGGCTCCTGACCCTGCCAGTGCAGGACGAACAGCTGCTTCTCCGTAAAGTGACCCTTGTGCGGCTCCGTACCGAGCTTGCCCGACTGGATAGACAGGCGCTGCTTGCCAGACGCGAAGCTGAGGTAGCGGCCCTCGGTCAGGTTACCACGCACAGCCTTGAAGCCAGGCTCCTGGAAGAGCGTCTTCTCCTCCGTCTGGTTGCCGTACGGGATCTTGGGCTGCACATCGCCCTTGAACTTGAGTATGCAGTTCCAGGCACCGTTGTACTCGTCCGTGATCGGGTCCTTGGTAGGCTCAGCCACCTCAGGGATCTTGGGCACGCTCGTGTCCGTCGAGTTAAAGTCCAGCGCGTTCACAAGGTTGCTGAGCTGCTCACGGCGCCACTTGTTCATGACCGACACGTGGAAGGGCTTGCCGTTCGCCTTGGCCCACTCCTCCAGGAACAGGGTCTGACTCTCGTGCGACGTCGGCTCGGTGAACACACCACCCTTGCGCGTGAAGGGCGAGATGATGTAGAAAGGCAGGCGGAAACCAGGGCCGGTAGGAGCAAGCTTGCCATCGGCCGTGAAGGGATCCTTGATCCACTCACCGGGCGTGCCGCGCTTGGCGTGAGGAGACATGACGTGGTCAGCCCAGCCACCGGTCTCGTCGTAAGAAATCATCAGCACCGTCGAGTTCCACGCCTTGCCGTTCATCACAGCGTTGGCCACCTCGCGCTGCAGCCAGGCACCATCGTTCGGCGTGTAGGGAGCGTGCTCCGAAAGGTACTGAGGACCAACAATGTACGAAACCTCGGGCAGCGTGCCGTTCTTGGCGTCTTCGAGGAACGACTTGATGCCGCTGAACGAGAGACCACGTTTAGCGAGGTCCGTCTTGTTCTTGGCAGCCAGCTGGAACTGGCGCCACTCAACCAGCGTGTTGTCACCAAAGTTGTCAAAGTCCTGGTAGAGCTTCCAGTCAATCTTGGCATCACTCATGTACTCGGGCACCGTCTTCCAGTACAGAGGGCGGCACGAGTACTCGTCACCATTCTTACCCTCAATGCACTTAGGGTCGCGGTTGTTGTCGAGCACAGTGCCGCCCATGCTCACGTTACCACCGGCGGCACTACCGTCGGCATTGATGGTGGTCGAGAACCAGGTCACACGGTTGGGATCCGTCGAGGCAATCTGACCCTCGTAGTAAGCGTCAGCCACCACAAAGTTTTCAGCCAGAGCAAAGTGGACAGGAATGTCCTCCCTCTGGAAGTAGCCCAGCGAGTAGGGCGTGTTGTTCATCGCCCAGCGGTCGATTTCGCCCTCGTTCCAGGCAGCATGGTTGGCCTGCCACGAGTTGGAGCCACAGAGAATGCACTGCACGCGCTCCTTGTAGTCGCCGCCCTGGTAAGGCAGGTGGAACGGCATCAGCTCCGACACGTTCTTGGGCGGCTTGTAGTCCGTGTCAGGGCCGTCAGCGACCTTGATCATGCTCTCATTCACGGGCTGGTGGAACACACTCTTGCCCGTGTTCTTGGAGATGTGCACGTTCGGGTCCTTGAACCCACGCACACCGGCCATCGTGCCGAAGTAGTGGTCAAAGGCACGGTTCTCCTGCATGAACAACACAATGTGCTTGACGTTCTTCAGGCCATCGTTGGTCTGGTTAGCGGCAAAAGCTGGCACCACGGCAGCAGCTGCTAGAAGCAACGCGCTCACACCACGCATGGTTGATGCAGGAAGGAGGTGAAGGAAGTCTAGCCACACGATTCCATCGCTTGACGCCAACAGACAAAAATGGCATGCAGTGCGAGCCAGAAGGTAGTGCACGTGTGATCGCGGTGCCAATCACGAAGGAAGCCTTAGTAATCAGGGCCAATCAAGACTAGACTAAACGTCTATGATGTAATCCGACCCTCGCGTGCACATGGGCGAAAGAGCGCTTGCGGTTGCCCCTCATTCTATGCCCCCACGCCCTAATTTAAGATGAAAAGGCACAGACGGACTTTCGCAGGCGGACAAATTAGTCATACCGAGATAGATGAAGAAGCGTGGGCCAAGCAAACGGGCCAAAACTGCAGGAAATGAAAACAGACGAAGCCAGCTGCTGATTGGAAAATGTTTCGCCCGCCCAAACCTGACTTTTGTTGACTTGGCGGGTCTTTCTCAGGACGTGTCATATGGTCGAGCCGACCAACCACGCTGGCCCACAAGGGCCCAAACGTCAACCCGAGGTGTCTGAAAAAGACCTGAAACATCAAGCTGACATGCAGGGGTCGAAAAGTCAGCCTGAAGTCTCGGAGAAGGATCCGGATGATGGAGCTGACACACAGGGTTCAAAAGGTCAGCCCGAAGTCTCGGAGAAAGATTCGGCTGATGGAGCTTCGAAGGAAACGCCGGAGCGCCCGGTCACACCAAATGTCCTTTTCTACGAAGATAACGGTGGTCAGGTTCATATCGTCGCAGAAGGTGATGAGGCCGTAGCCGAGCATGACAAGTCTGATGAAAAAAGGCCCGATCCCCGTCCCAAACGTCCCGATGGAAAGGTGGAATTGACCCGAGATCTGGCGCCAGAGTGTACTGCATATGAATACCCAGGGTGGAAAAAATGGTACATTCTTTGCGTTGTGTTTCTGGTGCAAGTGAGTATGAACTTTAATACGTCGGTATATCCGAACGCTACGGGTATGATTCCAGATGACTCTCGATTCGAGGGAGTCGGTGATCAAGGCGCACGCGCAAGCCAGATGATCTTTTTGGTGGCGTATGCCTTTGGCTCCGAACTCTGGGCGCCTTGGAGTGAAGAAATTGGACGATGGCCGATTATGCAGCTATCGCTATTCCTCGTCAACATAACTCAGCTCTGGGGTGTGTATGCGAATAACTATAATACCCTTCTTGCTGCGCGTTTCTTCGGCGGTCTGTTTACGGCTGGCGGTAGTGTGACGTTGGGAATGGTAGCGGATTTGTACGACGCAGAGGATCACCAGTTTGCTATTGCCTTCATTGTTCTCTCATCTGTGATTGGTACATCGTGCGGTCCCATTGTCGGTGGATTTGTACAGAATGCTAACGGGGAATCATTCAACGGTGTAAGGTGGGTCTTCTGGCTCATGCTTATCTTTGGTGGCTTCACGCAGCTTGTGCATGGACTCACCGTGCCAGAAACGCTTTGCTCGACGATGCTGGACCGCGAGGCCAGGCGACGTCGTGCGGCGGCCAAGGCGCTAGTGAACGGGACGGACCCGAAAAAAGAGCTAGGATTATGGGACCGGCTATGGTACAAACCGCCGATGTGCAAGCCTCGTAAGCGGGATGTTGTCTTGTACGGTCCCCACGAGCTTACGAAAGATCGTTTCCATCCAAAGCAAATTGGCAAGCTTTGGATCCGCCCATTCCACATGATAGCGACTGAACCCATTGTACTGTTCCTCTCGCTTCTTAGTGGATTTTCGGATGCTCTCATTTTCACCTTTTCTATGTCTTTTGATTATGTATACAAGGATGGCTGGGACTTTAAGCCGTGGGCCGTTGGCTTGGCCTTTGTTCCCATCAATTTGGGATACTTTTTCGGCTTCTTCTCGTTCTTCCCTACCATTATTCAGCAGCGCAAGGTGCGTAGGATGGATCCAGAAGCACTTTTGCCAGAGGTGCGTCTGTGGTGGCTATTGTGGGTGGCGCCACTCGAGCCGATTGGTCTGTTCGGTTTTGCGTGGACGTCCATGGGAAGTGCCCACGGTGTGCACTGGATCGGAACCATGATTTTCTCGGTGATGATCGCCATTGCTAACTATGCTATTTATATGGCAACGATTGACTACATGGTGGAAGCGTATGGAGAATATTCGGCTTCAGCTACCGGTGGAAATGCACTGGCGCGTGATCTTCTTGCAGGTATCTCGGCCATGTATGCGGTGCCTATGTACAAGAATATTAGTCCATCATCGTACAGCTACGAGTGGGCCTCGACGTTCCTTGGATTTGTCTCTATATTGGTGATTGCACCCATTTATCTGTTTTATTGGAAGGGTCCTCAGATCCGTGAACGGTCGCCCTTCGCGCAGGAGATTCTCAAGCAGGTCAGAGAGTCTCGCCTTCGTCGAAAGTATCCTGAGGCACACCCGGATGATGTTCGTGAGGCAATCGAGAAGGCTGAAAATGATGAACACGCCGAACAACTTGTTCAAGAAATCGCATAGCGCATATCATAGTATTGTGAATATATTCCAAATGGTTTTCGAACCGACTTGAGTCACTGGAAGAGGTGGTAGGCTCGTAGTCTGGGGCGTGGTCTGGGGCGTGGGTTGAGCCGAGACGAGCACGGCAGCGGACGCGGCGGCAAGAACGAGTAGGAAGCGCATGCAGACCACGCACACAAAATGAACTTGTATATATAATTGTGGGTGGTAGCGTTCTTTGTTCTCCACGACAAAGAAATGTACACAAAGAAAGTTCTGTACGGGCGAAATTTGCATGCGAATTGTCCACGAACCCTAGGGTTTGCAGTAAGGTGTGAACTACTTCCGTGATATTAGAGCTGATTTGGCTATGTACTTGAGAAATGAAACAGGTGGAAGATTGTCGCAGCCATTAACTCCTGGACGAGGAAAGGTTCGCGATTTCTGGAAAGAGACAAGCTTAATCATTCTGATGTATAAGTGAAAAGCAAATGAATCTGACTATCGCTGGATGCTTTGGATATATCGAGGGCGACTCGCTGATGTGGTGTTGTCATGGAGGACTCACGTCGCAGCTCTTATGAGCAGATAGATGTATGCATTCCTTGGACGAAGGGAATGGGTATTCTGTACGCGCACGATGCATGATAGACCATACATGCTTAATACCCTGTATCCAGCTTTAACTGGGACTCTACGTGTCATGGAACCGATAAAGTTCAAAATGCCGTGGACATATGACAAGGGGTGTTTATATGCGGTATTCTTGCAATATATGATAGAACACCCAAGCTTTAGATGCTGGTGCTTTCGGGGTAATATGGCTGTACATGCATTAAATGAGCTCGTTAGAATGTTTCGTGAGATCTCATTGTGTGGGTTCGTACAAAATCGGCCAAAATCCTTCACCGGAGTTCCCACGGCAGAGCCGCGTTCAGTCAACCGAGCCGTGCAACATCACTAACGAAAAATAGGTAATGTATTATGAACGTTTGAAACGAACAGAATGACATGAAGCGAAGACGCAACATTTGACGACGAGAAGTCAAAATGTAATCTCAGGTATGGAAGCAGACGAGACCGACACCCAGGATGCCACGCGAGAGAAGACAGTTCTCATCCATAGGAGACGCATGCACTTGGCTATAAGAATACTGGGCACAGACTCTTATAAAACAAGGGATTTGACTCACGCATGAAACGAACATCACTCGATCACTGCATCAAGTGAATTGTTTTGTCGCACATGAACCAAGCGTAGAGTGAAGACTAATAAAAATGCAAACATAACACAGATACGAGCTCATTCTCTACAAACTTTCCACAAAGTAGAAGCATATGATAGATGCATTTATACATCCGTGCTTGCGGAGATGGCACACGGAGCACACTTGGCGCAAAAGCCGATGGCACGTGCGAGAGGGAAGCGGAGACCGTATGAACAAGTACACGGAGTTCCGGATCGACGTAGGAGTTGCGACCGGGGGGCTTAGTTCGAGGTGGAGAGCAAACCTGCTTAAAAGGGCAGGTCAAGAGCCCCCAGCATGCCGTAGCACTACACGAGATATGAAGACATCGACGATTGCGATTCTACTTGCAGCCGCGGCGCTAAACACAGCGAATGCGCTAAAGTGCCACAAGAATGCAACGGGTGTGTTGGCAACATGGGAGGACACGGAAATTCTTGACAGCCATGTTGGGTTTGGCTGGACGCAATATTACCACATGAAGGATGGAAAGCTTGCAAAGAGCAATTTGCCTGGAGAAGAGTACGACTTTTACGAATGTGAGGCGCCAGAAAAATTCGGGAAAGGAGGAGGAGTAGTAAAGACAAAGGACGGAAAGAAGTGTTTGACCAACTCGTTTATTCGAGAGCGGGACATGTCGCCTGATGGATCGCTTGAAAATAGGGACAAGCAAGTACCGGAGAATGTGGAGAAGAAGGTGACACTGGAAGATTGTGCTGAGGGAGGCATGGAGCTTCGAAAACAATGGTTTGAGCTTGGGCTTGGCGATCAGGAACGGAAGGGTTGTTCGGTGCCGCTTTCTAAGGTGGGCTATGAACATGATGAAATTATGGACTTGTCATATGGACCGGATGGAGTGGCGTTTGACACGGAAGGCGGTCTAGGTTACGATAAGAGTGACAAGGTGAGCTACTTCCATCGTTCTCGGAGCTACCTCATGACGGGGAACCTGGACGCTACTTGTGTATACAAGAACCCAGTAGAACCTGGAAAATAGGTACATTGCTGTTATATGTTGTTAAAAGATGTAATGAGGGATGGAATGCATCTATTGTAAGAGGACTATCATGCTTTGAGTGCCCAAGCGGCAATGTGGCTACTCACAGTGAAGACTGCTCTGAAGTACTATGGGCTGTCTTGCGCGTGTGTGTGTGTAAACAGTGTTATCAATCCGTTGACGACGATCGAACGGTCCCTTGTCGGTGCGCTATTTACTACGTCCGAGGCATAGAGGCAGCTGAGTGGACGAGCGCCACCACAATCAGTGTTTTCAGAGTAGCACAATAAAAATGGGCCATTTTCTGCATAGAAGTGAATACTTTCCTGTGGCGAATTCATATTCCTAAAAGGGGCCATATATACAAGGACTGTCCGCCCATGGAACACAACAAGGGTGACTTTGTTGCGCCAAATATCTAAAGTGAACCCTCGCGACAACGCAGGCAAGCGCTGGCGCGGGGATTTTTTTTTTGACACCGGAGTTGCATGAACCGGTAGGACGGCACGCCTGAATAAGTGGAGGAGGACGAACGACAGCGGAAGTCCGTAGTATTACCGCCACGTTCGAACGCATAAAAAGAGGCATGACAATCAGCGACCCTACATCACAAGTACCGGGGAACGCGACGACTTGAGCGAACAACTACCAGAACCAAGTACCAAGACATGAAGATTGCAGCAGCCACGATTCTTTCTGCGCTGGCGTTTAGCAGCCTGGTGAGTGCGGTACCTGCAAAGAGGGACGGCCTGAAGTGCCAAGCCAAGTACGCGCCAGGACCGCTGGCAGCGCGGGCGCACTTTGGCTCCGCCACCGAGAGGCAATACTTTGCATTTAGAGGAGTAGAAGGACGCGAGGGCGAAGTGCTGGCAACGTCGGACAAGCCAGGACAGGTGGTGCAGTTCTATGAATGTGAGAAGCCAGCGGAGAACTACTACCCGGGCAAGGATGACGACGACAAATCGTTTGGACAACTGAGGCTGAAGGAAGACCCGAGCCTGTGTGTGACGGTTGGGGCAGACGAGGCACTGCGGCTGGAGAAGTGCGAGGAGGGAGCGACCAAGAAAATGGAGGGACAATGGATGGCAGCGACGAACGTAGGCGAAGGATGTGCGTCGATTGTATGGCATGCACCACTGCAGGGCCAAAAGCTGCAAGGACAAGTTCTGTTTGATCATGATGTGATTCAGCTGGATGAAGTGAGGCGGAGCAACATCAAAGGTGCTGTGGCATTTAAGATGGACAACGGAGCGTTTGGAGGAAGATGTGTAGGATAGACAAGATATACACTGTATAAAGAAAATAATGAGATGAAAAGATGAAAAGGCACATATATATACATATATAACTATATATGTATGCATTACATATATACGTATGTGCATGTATGTGTACTTGGATAGAGGAGAAAAGGGGAAGGCAGGCTGGGACAGGTAGGGCGGCCTAGACCGGAGGGTCATTGACAGGAAGTATGATACAGGAACGTGACACGACAGGGAATAGACAAACGACTGAGGTCAAGGGAAAGGCAGGTGGTCGGAAGCCAAGAGGGTAGGAGGACAGAGTGGAGGAGGAAACAGGCGCCTTGATGATTTCATTGAAATGGGACGAGAGTGTGGGGAAGTGGAGAGGCCAGGACGAAAGGGGGAAAGAGGACATTGGGCATTGGGCACCAGGATGCCAGGATGCAGTGTCTCACACAAGTAGTGTTTCCTATCTAGATAGCGGAGAGATGCATAAAAGCTGAACCATTTCACGAAAACACAAGAACTATACAAATGCTAGGGACAGACGAGGGAGAGGGTATGAGGGGGCGGTGGGCCAGAAGAGCCATAGGAAGAGGAGAACACCACGGAAAGAGAAGGGCGGAGGAGACTAGCGGGTCTTGGCAAAGCCCATGCGGCGAAGATCAAAGTTGAAGATGACTGAGCCGAGCTCCATGAAGGGAGTGCCGAGAATGCAGTCATTCAGACGATAGCGTTTTGATTCTTGTTTTTATTGAGCTCGACGGAGGTTCGCCAGAAGGTCTTGTCAGAGTTCTTGTCGACCCAGGAGATGAGGCCGGCGTGTTTGACGGGGTTGAACAAGCCGATGTTGAGAGAGGCCTTGCCGCCGTGACGGAAGGTGAACTGGAACGAGCTGGGTTGGATGAGGTGCTGTTTTTTGGCGGCCCAAACGAAGGGGTCCTGCTTGACGTCGAAGCCACTGTTGAAGTAAGAGAAGTCGAAGGGCTCGTTGAGGTTATTGATGGGGAGAGACTTGTCGATGACAAAGTCGGAGGAGCCGGTGTCAAAGATGACAAGAGCCTTTTTTTGGGGGAGGGAAGCCGACGTGGATAGTGCCAGACCAAGACTTGTCTTGGTCAAGAGAGGGCCTACCGGAGGTACGTTTGTGCTTGTTGGCATAGTCCAAGTCGACGACGTTCAAGTGGTGGCCAGATCTGTTGTAGTGAAGGAGAGACATGGCAGCATACATGTTGAGGATGCAGAGCCTTTCTGCATGGAAGGAGGCAGGGATGGGGCTGCCATTGGGGGAGAGATGGATTCGAGCGGCGGAGGAAAAGGAGGCGAGGAGGAGAAGAGCGCCGTAAGCAGGAATAAGGAGGAGAAGCACGGGAGGATGGAGAGAGAGAGAGAGAGAGAGATGGAAGAAAGGGGGGGGGGGTGGGAAAGGAGGGAAGGTGAAAGAGACAAGGATACGTAGAGAGAAAATTTGACAGAATAAGAACGAATGAGAGAGGGAGAAGAAGTTGCAGTAGTAGTAGGAAGAAAAGATAGCGGATGGACAAAAAGACAGAGAGAAAGAAAGAGTGAGAAAGACGAAATACAAGAGACAAAGTGAGTGATAGTGATAGTGATAGTGATAGTGTGAGTGATAGTGATAGTGATAGTGTGAGTGATAGTGATAGTGATAGTGATAGTGATAGTGATAGTGTGAGTGATAGTGTCAGTGATAGTGTGAGTGTTAGTGTGAGTGTTAGTGTTAGTGTTAGTGTTAGTGTTAGTGTTAGTGTTAGTGTTAGTGTTAGTGTTAGTGTTAGTGTTAGTGTTAGTGTTAGTGTTAGTGT